>NC_088419.1:98000295-98015295 GCF_034236695.1 Oncorhynchus nerka | reverse complement strand
CTGGGATTTTTGCACATTCTTCAAGGCAAAACTGCTCCAGCTCCTTCAAGTTGGATGGGTTCCGCTGGTGTACAGTAATCTTTAAGTCATACCACAGATTCTCAATTGGATTGAGGTCTGGGCATTGACAAGGCCATTTCAAGATTTTTAAATGTTTTCTGTTAAACCACTCGAGTGTTGCTTTAGCAGCATGCTTAGGGTCATTGTCCTGCTGGAAGGTGAACCTCCATCATTCCTTAAATTCTGACCAGTTTCCCAGTCCCTGCCAATGAAAAACATCCCCACAGCATGATGCTGCCACCACCATGCTTCACTGTGGGGCTGGTATTCTCGGGGTGATGAGAGGTGTTGGCTTTGCGCTAGACATAGCATTTTCCTTGATGGCCAAAAAGCTCAATTTTAGTCTCATCTGACCAGAGTACCTTCTTCCATATGTTTGGGGAGTCTCCCAGATGCCTTTTGGCGAACACCAAACGTGTTTGCTTATTTTGTTCTTTAAGGAACTGCTTTTTTATGGCCACTCTTCCATAAAGCCCAGCTCTGTGGAGTGTACGGCTTAAAGTGGTCCTATGGACAGATACTTCAGTCTCCTCTGTAGAGCTTTGCAGCTTTTTCAGTGTTATCATTGATCTCTTTGCTGCCTCTTTGATTTTTGTTGACTGGTCCATGAGTTTTGGTGGGCGGCCCTCTCTTGACAGGTTTGTTGTGGTGCCATATTCTTTACATTTTTTAACAATGGATTTAATGGTGCTCCATGGGATGTTCAAAGTTTCAGATATTTTTTTTATAACTCACCCTGATCTGTACCTCTCCACAACTTTGTCCCTGACCTGTTTGGAGAGCTCCTTCGTCTTCATGGTGCTGCTTGCTTGGTGGTGCCCCTTGCCTAGTGGTGTTACAGACTCTAGGGCCTTTCAGAACAGGTGTTTATATACTGAGATCATGTGATACTTAGATTGCACACAGGTGGATTTTATTTAACTAATTATGTGACTTCTGAAGGTACTTGGTTGCACCTGATCTTATTTAGGGGCTTCATAGCAAAGGGGGTGAATACATATGCACTTTTAATTATGTTTTCATTTCACTTCACCAATATAGACTATTTTTGTATGTCCATTACATGAAATTCAAATAAAAATATATTAAAATGACAGGTTGTAATGCACCAAAATAGGAAAAACACCAAGGGGGACAAATACATTTGCACTTTAGGACTAATTGACTTATAGAGAGCAGAGAGAATGCTTGGAGCAAGTGATTGGTTCAATTACAAAGTCACATGACATATCAAATGTTTTTTGTCAGATGCGCAGAATACAACAAGTGAAGACCTTACCGTGAAATGCTTACTTACAAGCCCTTTACCAACAGTGCAGTTCAAGAGTTAAGAAAATATTCATATTTAATCCAACAACGACGAGACAACCTAGAAGTCAGAGTCCTGGCAGTGTGGTGCCAGGACAACAACCTCTCCCTCAATGTGAGCAAGACAAAGGAGCTGATCGTGGACTACATGAAAAGGAGGGCCGAACAGGCCTCCATTAACATCAATGGAGCTGTAGTGGAGCAGGTCGAGAGTTTCAAGTTCCTTGGCGTCCACATCACCAACAAACTATCATGATCCAAACACACCAAGACAGTCGTGAAGAGGGCACAACAAAACCTTTTCCCCCTTTGGAGAAAATATTTGGCATGGGTCCCCATATCCTCAAAACGTTCTACAGCTGCACCATCGAGAGCATCCTGACCAGTCACCGCCTGGTATGGCAACTGTTCAACACCATAAGGCGTTACAGAGGGTAATGTGTATGGCCCAGTACATCACTGGGGCCAAGCTTCCTGCCATCCAGGACCTCTACACCAGGTGGTGGTGTGTACGGCCCAGTACATCACTGGGGCCAAGCTTCCTGCAATCCAGCCCTTCCCAGGTGGTGGTGTGTACCATCCAGGATCTCTATAGCAGGTTAACCAGGTGGTGGTGTGTACGGCCCAGTACATCACTGGGGCCAAGCTTCCCAGCAATCCAGTACATCACTGGGGCTATACCAGGTGGTGGTGTGTACGGCCCAGTACATCACTGGGGCCAAGCTTCCTGCCATCCAGGACCTCATATACCAGGTGGTGGTGTGTACGGCCCAGTACATCACTGGGGCCAAGCTTCCTGCCATCCAGGACCTCTATACCAGGTGGTGG
Organism: Oncorhynchus nerka; assembly: GCF_034236695.1. Lineage (NCBI taxonomy): Eukaryota > Metazoa > Chordata > Actinopteri > Salmoniformes > Salmonidae > Oncorhynchus > Oncorhynchus nerka. Next base: position 98,013,099 of record NC_088419.1, on the reverse strand, counting down.
TGTGTACGGCCCAGTACATCACTGGGGCCAAGCTGCATCCTGCCATCCAGACCAGGATATACCAGGTGGTGGTGTGTAGTACATCACTGGGGCCAGTACATCACCAGGTGGTGGCCAAGCTTCCTGCAATCCAGGACCTCTATACCAGATGGTGGTGTGTACAGCCCAGTACATCACTGGGGCCAAGCTGTCTGCAATCCAGGAACTATATAATAGGCGGTGTCAGAGGAAAGCCCATAAAATTGTCAGAGACTCCAATCACCCAAGTCATAGACTGTTTTCTCTGCTACCGCAGGTCAAGCGGTACCAGAGCGCCAAGTCTAGGTCCAGGAGGCTCCTTAACAGCTTCTACCCCCAAGCCATAAGGCTGCTGAATAATTAATCAAATGGCCACCGGGCTATTACATCGACCCCCCTCCATTTGTTTTGTACACTGCTGTTACTTGCTGTTAATTATCTATGCATAGTCACTTTACCCCAACCTACGTGTACAAATTACCTCGACTAACCTCAGTACCGAACATTGACTCAGGTTCACATTGACTCAGTACCTCCTGTATATAGACTCAGTACCTGTACCCCGCACATTGACTGTTCGTTATTGTTATGTCATTTTATTGTGTTAGTTTTTATATTTTACTTCAGTTTATTTAGTTAATATTTTCTTGAACTTGAACTGCGTTGTTAGGGCTTGTAAGTAAGTCGGCGCATGTGACAAATAACATTTGATTTAAAGAACACACACACACACACACAGACACACACACAGACACACACACACACACACACACACAGAGACACACAAACACATCACCACGTTCACCTCCAGACCAAGCTCAACCACCATGTCTTTGTCCCAAATAGCATCCTATTCACTATTCACAGAGTAGTGCACTAAATAGGGAAAAAAAAGCCATTTGGGGCACAGCCCTAGTTGATGCCAGAAGGATCGGGAACTCCAAATGCACTACATGAATCTCTACATGCCACCAGTTCAACATCATCATGTCTGTTAGCTGCATGAGAGATCATAAGACTGGTGACCAACAGTGTATATGACTTTCTGAAGACACGACGAGCAATTAACGAGCAATGAACGTTTGAGACACATGAAAGCCAGTGTAATTTTTTTAAATGGTTAAATAATTGAACAGTGCATCAAAGGTACTTTGCTACTGTGATTCCTGAAATGCCGAGTCTGTTGATGGAGTATTTTTTAAATCTGAAATTATACTTTTGTTACATTGTTCGCTAGCCTAGCTGGTTAGCTAGCTCTCAGTCTCATTGACCACCCAAATGTTGCTAATGCTAGCTAGCCACTTAAGACAACTTGCTTTCTCGAAATGTATGTTAGCTAGCTAAGTTAGCCACTTTATAATACAACCCCCATCTGCTGTAAACATCAGGACACAATTTGAGAGCACTAGTTAGCTCCAAAAGTGGTTAGTAGCTCTGACTGCATGCTGACAGTGCATTCAAAGCCACCCAGTGGCTAACCACACTACAAACATAACTTTACCAGCTTCTCGTGAAGCAATTTCAATGGCAGTGCACCACAACATACCTGAGAGTTTCCTGATTAGCTAGTCTGTGTTTAATTTAATTCTGTGTTAAAAACACAGTTTGAGATCAATATGAGGGGATTTGGCCAGTGGTTCGTTGGGGGAAATGTTGTCCAAGGTTGTAACAGTATTACATCCCAGAGAAATAGAAGTGCGGTGAATGTAAGTAACCCAATTCTATGTTCCTGTAACTGTTAGCTCCGAGGGTGTTGTCAGCAATAATCATATGCACATAGAATTGAATTCCACTGATTCTACTGAAACTGTCTGCCTTAGGAAGAAGCCCACTGTGGACAGCCCACTCAGTACCATTGACTCAAATGTAAATGGCCCTGACATGTCTACCTGTGATCAGCCTCTCAGAATAGCACAAAACCCAGAAAATAACTTAAAATAGCCCATATTAACATATGTAGTCTGAGAAACAAAGGTTTCATAACATCACCTTCATATTCTTCCCATCTCTGAAACACATTTTCCTTTTGATGATTCAGTAGTAGCTATACATGGTTACAGAATATATAGGAAAGATAGATATGCAAATGGAGGAGGTGTTGCCATGTACTGTATTCCTGTTAGGCTGAGAGTGGATTTCCTGTTAGATGCTGTAGCAGTATAGCAGCTAGAGGTTTCATCTACCTAAAGCCTATGCTTCCAGTTATGGACCGGAATGCACCCACCAAGAAACTCACTGTTAGAACTGACAAATTCCCCATGGAGAGATGATGAATTGAAAGATTGTATGACTGAGAGGGATGAGGCAAAGGGAATAGCAAATAAGTCTGACAACGCAGTAGACCTGCAAACATACTGTAAATTGAGAAATCGTGACTAAACTGAAGAAAAAGCAGAGAAGAAACTGTATTATGAAGTAAAGATAATTGATATAAAGATGTTCAACTCTTTTAAACTCTTTCTCACATTAAATTGTGTTTTGGGCAGAACAGATCAGTCAGATCCATCCTTCATTGAGGCCAATGGCTCATTTCATAACAAAACCCTTTGATATTCCCAACCACTTGAAGTTGACAAGATTAGCAAACGTGTGACATGCAGACCAAATAATGAAAGACAAGCACTGTAGTTTTCTGTTCCACAAAGTGGATGTGGAAGAGGTCATTTTTAAAATATATATAAATAAGAACAAGCCACCTGATACTGACAACCTGGATGGTAAATTACCGAGGTTGGTAGCAGAATACATTGCGTCTCCTGTTTGCCACATCTTTAATCTAAGCCTAGAAGATGGAGGGTGCCCTCAGGCCTGGAGGGTGACAAAGGTCAATCTGCTGTCCAAAAATAGCAGAGCACCCCTTTAATGGTTCAAACAGCCGACCAATCAGAGCACCCCTTTAATGGTTCAAACAGCCGACCAATCAGAGCACCCCTTTAATGGTTCAAACAGCCGACCAATCAGAGCACCCCTTTAATGGTTCAAACAGCCGACCAATCAGCCTGTTACCGGTGATAAACAAACTGTTGGAAAAATTAGTGTTTGACCAAATACAATGTTATTTTACAGAAAACATATTAACAACAGACTTTCTGCATGCTTATAGGGAAGGGCACTCCACATGCTCGGCACTGACACAAAAGCCTAATGATTGGCTGAAAGAAATTGATAGTAAGAAGATTGTTCTGTTAAACTTCCGTGCAGCTTTTGATGTCATGGATCAAAACCTATTGCTGAAAAAAATAGGTGTTATGGATTTCCAACCTCCGCCTTATCATGGAGTGAGAGTTACCCATCTTTTAAATTTTTTTAATTTTACCCCCCAATTTTGTGGTATCCAATTGTTAGTATTTACTATCTTGTCTCATCGCTACAACTCCCGTACGGCTCGGGAGAGACGAAGGTCGAGAGCCATGCGTCCTCCGAAACACAACCCAACCAAGCCGCACTGCTTCTTAACACAGCACACATCCAACCCGGAAGCCAGCCGCACAAATGTGTCAGAGGAAACACCGTGCACTCAGCATGCACTGCGCCCGGCCCGCCACAGGAGTCGCTAGTGCGTGATGAGACAAGGATATCCCTACCGGCCAAACCCTCCCTAACCTGGACGACACTAGGCCAATTGTGCATCGCCCCACGGACCTCCCAGTCGCGGCCGGCTGCGACAGAGCCTGGGCTCGAACCCAGAGTCTCTGGTGGCACTGCTTGCACTGCGATGCAGTGCCTTAGACCACTGCGCTTTCCGCGAGGCATGAGAGTTACCTTTCTAATAGAACACAGAGCGTTTTCTTGGAAGCCTCTCTAATGCAAATTGTGTTGAATGTGGCATTACCGCAGGGAAGCCAGGTTGGACCATTATTGCTTTGTTTTTACTAATGACCTTCCACAGAACCTGACCTTCACAGCATTGGGACAGAGGTACAGACTCACAGGAGAAGCATCACGTGTGTGGTGTGTGGTGTGTGGTGTGTGTGTGTGTGTGTGTGTGTGTGTGTGTGTGTGTGTGTGTGTGTGTGTGTGTGTGTGTGTGTGTGTGATAATAGCAGATCCGTAATGCCAGACGTGTTTACCGAGGAGTCTTATTAACTTACAGCTTCCAAACTTAAGAGGACAGGCGTGGGCATCCATGGGGAAGTCCTCTAACTGCATGGGGCATTCTGCTGAGATGGTTAACCTGGAGAGACATCAGAGATTACAAATTATATTGTGATCGTGATTCATTACAATTATTAACCTTTCTGACGCAGGGTTTCCGCTAGCGACCCACCACGACAACATCCGGTGAAATTGCAGAGCGCCAGATTCAAAATACAGAAATAGTCATAATAAACATTCATAAAAAATACAAGTGTTATACATCGGTTTAAAGATTAACTTCTTGTTAATCCTGCCGGTTTGTCAGATTTCAAAAAGGCTTTACGGCGAAAGCATACCATGTGATTATCTGAGGACAGCGTCCCACATACCATGTGATTATCTGAGGACAGCGTCCCACATACCATGTGATTATCTGAGGACAGCGTCCCAGATACCATGTGATTATCTGAGGACAGCGTCCCACATACAAAACCATGAAAAACATGTTCCAACCAAACAGAAAGTCAGAAATAGCAATAAAATAAATTGCTTACCTTTAAAGATCTTCATCTTTCCGCAATCCCAAAGGTCTCAGTTACACAATGAATGGTTGTTTTGTTCAATAAAGTCGTTCTTTATATCCCAAAATTGTCCGTTTGTTTGGCGCATTTGATTCAGAAACACACTGGTTCCAACTCGCCCAACATGCCTACAAAGGATCTAATAAGTTATCTGTAAACTTGGTCCAAACATTTCTAACAACGTTTCTAATCCAACCTCCTAAAATGTAAATAATCAATCAAGTTTAAGACGGGATAAACTGTTTCCAACTCCGGAGAAAAACAACACGGCTCTCATTCACGCGCACCAACAGACTAGAGTCCACCTGAGTGACACTTAGAAAGAATACGACTACTCATTTTTCAACAAAAAAAACATAGAACAATTTCTAAAGACTGTTGACATCTAGTGGAAGCCATAGGAACTGCAATCTGGGTCCTGATAATTCCGCTTCTCCATAGAAAAGAATTGGAAAATCCAATGACCTCAACAAAAAAAAATATTGTCCTCGGGGTTTCGCCTGCCAAATCAGGTCTGTTATACTCAAAGATATTATTTTAACAGTTTCAGAAACTTTAGAGGGTTTTCTATCCAATACTACCATGCATATGCATATCCTAGCTTCCGGGCCTGAGTAACAGGCAGTTTACTTTGGGCACCTCAGTCACCCAAACTTCCGAATACTGCCCTCTAAGAAGTTCTAATTAATCGTCATATCATCAGTTGCTCAACTCCATTTCACCAATGATTCCATTACTATGTCAGAGCACAGTGTTAATAGACTAATTACTGTGTTACTACAAAACCAGAAGAGCAATTTATGCTTTGACATGATTAACCTAGAGACAACATCATGATTATTTTACAATACATCATCGTCATCATCACTAATACAATTTTTATGATAACATTCATCCATGTAGATCACAATGTGTGATATTATATAGAAACAGGAACAAAATCCTGTATTATTTGCCATAACAAGAGGTCAAAACATTTACATCATGGAGACTTCTTGCGTCTTCTGTTAATAAGAATATTTAGAGATAAGAAAGAGACGTTTATTGAGAAGTTTGGGCCCTTTAACACTATAAACCAAATATAGAGCCCTTTAACACTACAAACCAAATATAGAGCCCTTTAACACTACAAACCAAATATAGAGCCCTTTAACACTACAAACCAAATATAGGGCCCTTTAACACTACAAACCAAATATAGGGCCCTTTAACACTACAAACCAAATATAGGGCCCTTTAACACTACAAACCAAATATAGGGCCCTTTAACACTACAAACCAAATATAGGGCCCTTTAACACTATAAACCAAATATAGGGCCCTTTAACACTACAAACCAAATATAGGGCCCTTTAACACTACAAACCAAATATAGGGCCCTTTAACACTATAAACCAAATATAGGGCCCTTTAACACTATAAACCAAATATAGGGCCCTTTAACACTACAAACCAAATATAGGGCCCTTTAACACTATAAACCAAATATAGGGCCCTTTAACACTATAAACCAAATATAGGGCCCTTTAACACTATAAACCAAATATAGGGCCCTTTAACACTATAAACCAAATATAGGGCCCTTTAACACTATAAACCAAATATAGGGCCCTTTAACACTACAAACCAAATATAGGGCCCTTTAACACTATAAACCAAATATAGGGCCCTTTAACACTATAAACCAAATATAGGGCCCTTTAACACTACAAACCAAATATAGGGCCCTTTAACACTACAAAACAAATATAGGACCCTTTAACACTACGTCGCTCTGGATAAGAGCGTCTGCTAAATGACTTAAATGTAAATGTAATAGGGCCCTTTAACACTACAAAACAAATATAGGGCCCTTTAACACTACAAAACAAATATAGGGCTCTTTAACACTATAAACCAAATATAGGGCCCTTTAACACTATAAACCAAATATAGGCCCTTTAACACTATAAACCAAATATAGGGCCCTTCAACACTATAAACCAAATATAGGGCCCTTTAACCCTATAAAGACTCCACAAGTGGTCTCCTGATGTAGTTTAAGTGTTGTTGTGGACTTACAACATCCAATATTAGTTGGTTTCTATTTTTTTTCAGTGTGATTTTGAGAGCAAAAACATGAAAACAAATGGGTTGGCGGGTTGGCGCCCCCCCCCCTGGGTTGTGCCGTGGCGGAGATCTTTGTGGGCTATACTCGGCCTTGTCTCAGGATGGTAAGTTGGTGGTTGAAGATATCCCTCGAGTGGTGTGGGGGCTGTGCTTTGGCAAAGTGGGTGGGGTTATATCCTTCCTGTTTGGCCCTGTCCGGGGCCACAGTGTCTCCTGACCCCTCCTGTCTCAGCCTCCAGTATTTATGCTGCAGTAGTTTATGTGTCGGGGGGCTAGGGTCCGTTTGTTATATCTGGAGTACTTCTCCTGTCCTATCCGGTGTCCTGTGTGAATTTAAGTATGCCCTCTCTAATTATCTCTTTCTCTCTTTCTTTCTCTCTCTCGGAGGACCTGAGCCCAAGGACCATGCCTCAGGACTACCTGACACGATGACTCCTTGCTGTCCCCAGTCCACCTGGCTGTGCTGCTGCTCCAGTTTCAACTGTTCTGCCTGTGATTATTATTATTTGACCGTGCTGGTCATTTATGAACATTTGAACATCTTGGCCATGTTCTGTTTTAATCTCCACCCGGCACAGCCAGAAGAGGACTGGCCACCCCACATAGCCTGGTTCCTCTCTAGGTTTCTTCCTAGGTTTTGGCCTTTCTAGGGAGTTTTTCCTAGCCACCATGCTTCTACGCCTGCATTGCTTGCTGTTTGGGGTTTTAGGCTGGGTTTCTGTACAGCACTTTGAGATATCAGCTGATGTACGAAGGGCTATATAAATACATTTGATTTGATTTGATTTGAAATGGGAAAAACAGAAAACTGGAAAAAAAAACATTTTAGCTCAAATACAGCTCTTCTCTCTTTTTTTCTCCCTCTTTATCCCTGTCTATCTCTGTCATTTGCTCACTCAATAAATCATAGGTGGATTTTAGTTGGAATGCCATGTGATCTCATGGGAACAGCATTCCAAGAGTGATGTGTATGTCCAGCTGTATCAAAACAGCGTAACAGTTAACAGTTAACCCACTGTTCCCAGGCCGTCATTGAAAATAAGAATTTGTTCTTAACTGACTTGCCTGGTTAAAAAAAGGTAAAAATAAAAATATATGAACATTTTGTTCCAATAAATCTTCAAATGTAATCGGACATCGATCATTTGTGGTTTTAATCTAAGTTCCTTTTGTAAAACATTGGAGTAAGAATCCCCGCAGGAAATGTGCAGTAGAGGAGAGGACACACGTCTGGTAAATGAAGTATTTGCTCAGATATTGAGCCGACGCATTGATTGGTTCTTTCAAACATATTTTTTTAAGGTTGAGACCTTATGTTGTTTTTGGATTGGAAAATTCAACAGTTGAAAACGGAAGGGAGCGTGGGCTCAGGAGGTGTGAGGAAGTGGGGGCTCAGGAGGTGTGAGGCTGTGCTTGTGGGTGTTTGAGTTTGAGTGACAAGGGCACGGAGGGGGCGGGTGCTCAGGGTGTGTGTGGCTGTGGGTGTTTGAGTTTGAGTGAGAAAGGCATAGAGGAGAAACAACCAGTAAAAGCACAGTGCCTTTCATTATCAATACACATCAAAACATTCTTTCCAGAATCTAGGTGTTTGCAAGACTAAATAAGAGCACACCTCCTCAATCTATTGTCCTACACCTCCCTCTAGTGGACTACACAGGAACTACACCTCCCTCTGGTGGGCTACACAGGAACTACACCTCCCTATTGGTGGGCTACACAGGAACTATACCTCCTTCTGGTGGACTACACAGGAACTACACCTCCCTCTGGTGGGCTACACAGGAACTACACCTCCCTATTGGTGGGCTACACAGGAACTACACCTCCCTCTAGTGGGCTACACAGGAACTACACCTCCTTCTGGTGGACTACACAGGAACTACACCTCCCTCTGGTGGGCTACACAGGAACTACACCTCCCTCTGGTGGGCTACACAGGAACTACACCTCCCTGTGGGCTACAAGAATGTATCTCTAGTGGGCTACAAAGACACAGAACCCTCTGGTGGACTAAAAACATACAGGCTGGAAGAATGTATCTTATGATGTAAAAAGACACAGAACACTGGTAAGGCAAAATAATGGACAGGCTATTCCAAGTGATTTGAGTGGCTGTGAATAGAGCCACTAGGCTGTGAATATAGCCCTAGCCTGTGAATAGAGCCCCTAGGCTGTGAATAGAGCCCCTAGGCTGTAAATAGAGCTCCTAGGCTGTGAATAGAGCCCATAGGCTGTAAATAGAACCCCTAGCCTGTGAATAGAGCCCCTGGGCTGTGAATAGAGCCCCTAGGCTGTGAATAGAGCCCCTGGGCTGTGAATAGAGCCACTAGGCTGTGAATAGAGCCCATAGGCTGTGAATAGAGCCACTAGGCTGTGAATAGAGCCCATAGGCTGTAAATAGAACCCCTAGCCTGTGAATAGAGCCCCTGGGCTGTGAATTGAGCCCCTAGGCTGTGAATAGAACCCCTAGGCCGTAGTTATCCCAAAGTGATTTGAAATCCCAACAGTGGGTGCAGAGCTGCGTGATAGCCAACCACAGCTAAACATTGGTGCTCTGTTAGCAGATCACTAAATTGACTGTTCCTGAATCAGCTTTTGAAACACGTCAAGGATTTTCTATTTCATCTCCTTTAAGGAGTGTCAATAGCATTCCTTCAGCTCTTCCACTTTCAATTATCTCATTACAAAACCAACCTTCTCTGCAATTATTTTTTTTTGCTGATTACATTGACAGTGTTGACCATGGCTGGGTTGGAAAGTGTTTTTTTAAATGGATGTTCGTCTGAGATCAATCCGTGCCTGGGTAAGAAGAGGGGCATGTTAACAGAAGATTCTCTGGTCATTAGCAGGAAGTTTATGCAGAGCCACAAAACAATAGCAGGTTAGCGTTTTGTCATCATGAATCTAGTTCTGGAGGCAGCTCTGAACCTAACCCTAACCTTAACCATAACTTTAACCAAACTGCACACTAACCTTAATTAAATTAAGACCAAAAAAAGCATTTTTTTTTTTGTTTTCATGAATTTTTGAAAGTATAAACAGTATTTTACTATTTATTTTATTTATTTATTTTTAAATCTGAATGTTTTTAAAATCTGAATCATTATATACATTATATATTATACACACTATACCCTATGAACCCTCATCTAAAGTAGTGCACTACATAGGGAATAGGGTTCTATACGGCTCTGGTCTAAAGTAGTGCTCTATATAGGGAATAGGGTGCTGTACGGCTCTGGTCTAAAGTAGTGCTCTACATAGGGAATAGGGTTCTATACGGCTCTGGTCTAAAGTAGTGCTCTATATAGGGAATAGGGTGCCGTAGGGCTCTGGTCCAAAGTAGTGCACTACATAGGGAATAGGGTTCTATACGGCTCTGGTCTAAAGTAGTGCTCTATATAGGGAATAGGGTGCCGTAGGGCTCTGGTCCAAAGTAGTGCACTACATAGGGAATAGGGTTCTATACGGCTCTGGTCTAAAGTAGTGCTCTATATAGGGAATAGGGTGCCATAGGGCTCTGGTCCAAAGTAGTGCACTACATAGGGAATAGGGTTCTATACGGCTCTGGTCTAAAGTAGTGCACTATATAGGGAATAGGGTGCCATAGGGCTCTGGTCTAAAGTAGTGCACTACATAGGGAATAGGGTTCTATACGGCTCTGGTCTAAAGTAGTGCTCTATATAGAGAATAGGGTGCCGTAGGGCTCTGGTCTAAAGTAGTGCACTATATAGGGAATAGGGTTCTATACGGCTCTGGTCTAAAGTAGTGCTCTATATAGGGAATAGGGTTCTATACGGCTCTGGTCTAAAGTAGTGCTCTATATAGGGAATAGGGTGCCGTAGGGCTCTGGTCTAAAGTAGTGCTCTATATAGGGAATAGGGTTCTATACGGCTCTGGTCTAAAGTAGTGCTCTATATAGGGAATAGGGTGCCATAGGGCTCTGGTCTAAAGTAGTGCACTACATAGGGAATAGGGTTCTATACGGCTCTGGTCTAAAGTAGTGCTCTATATAGGGAATAGGGTGCCATAGGGCTCTGGTCTAAAGTAGTGCACTACATAGGGAATAGGGTTCTATACGGCTCTGGTCTAAAGTAGTGCTCTATATAGGGAATAGGGTGCCATAGGGCTCTGGTCTAAAGTAGTGCACTATATAGGGAATAGGGTTCTATACGGCTCTGGTCTAAAGTAGTGCTCTATATAGGGAATAGGGTTCTATACGGCTCTGGTCTAAAGTAGTGCTCTATATAGGGAATAGGGTGCCGTAGGGCTCTGGTCTAAAGTAGTGCTCTATATAGGGAATAGGGTTCTATACGGCTCTGGTCTAAAGTAGTGCTCTATATAGGGAATAGGGTGCCGTAGGGCTCTGGTCCAAAGTAGTGCACTACATAGGGAATAGGGTTCTATACGGCTCTGGTCTAAAGTAGTGCTCTATATAGGGAATAGGGTGCCGTAGGGCTCTGGTCTAAAGTAGTGCTCTATTTAGGGAATAGGGTGCTATTGTGCCCTAACCTGCAGACCACATTGCTCCGCCTTTAACATGTTCAATCTCTCCCTAGAATGTCATGAAGTCCCCAAGTTGTTGAAATCACCATTTGTCCTCCCTCTTTTGAGTTGGTATCTACTGAATAACTGTTGGCCCATACCAAAGTTGGATTTTTTGGGGGGGCCAAAGTATTGGCGTCGCTAGTCAATTAGAAGGAGCTTGTCTACTTCCAGGAAAAGTATATTTTGAGTAGGATGGACTCGGGTTTTCATTCTAGCCACAGCACTGTTACAGCAATGTTTACATCTGTGGATTATATTGACTGGATACTGTGTTCATAGACTTGACCAGCCTGTCTTGGTGCAGAGACTGAAGTGTGTTGGGATGATGTGTGATCTATATAGTGGTGTTGGCTGGTCTCCACACCACTGTGATCTATATAAGTGGTGCTGGTCTCCACACCACTGTGATCTATATAGTGGTGTTGGCTGGTCTCCACACCACTGTGATCTATATAAGTGGTGCTGGTCTCCACACCACTGTGATCTATATAGTGGTGTTGGCTTGTCTCCACACCACTGTGATCTATATAGTGATGTTGGCTGGTCTCCACACCACTGTGATCTATGTAGTGGTGTTGGCTGGTCTCCACACCACTGTGATCTATATAGTGATGTTGGCTGGTCTCCACACCACTGTGATCTATATAGTGGTGTTGGCTGGTCTCCACACCACTGTGATCTATATAGTGGTGTTGGCTGGTCTCCACACCACTGTGATCTATGTAGTGGTGTTGGCTGGTCTCCACACCACTGTGATCTATGTAGTGATGTTGGCTGGTCTCCACACCACTGTGATCTATATAGTGGTGTTGGCTGGTCTCCACACCACTGTGATCTATGTAGTGATGTTGGCTGGTCTCCACACCACTGTGATCTATGTAGTGATGTTGGCTGGTCTCCACACCACTGTGATCTATATAGTGGTGTTGGCTGGTCTCCACACCACTGTGATCTATGTAGTGATGTTGGCTTGTCTCCACACCACTGTGATCTATGTAGTGATGTTGGCTGGTCTCCACACCACTGTGATCTATATAGTGGTGTTGGCTGGTCTCCACACCACTGTGATCTATATAGTGGTGTTGGCTGGTCTCTACACCACTGTGATCTATATAAGTGGTGCTGGTCTCCACACCACTGTGATCTATATAAGTGGTGCTGGTCTCCACACCACTGTGATCTATATAAGTGGTGCTGGTCTCCACACCACTGTAATCTATATAGTGGTGTTGGCTGGTCTCCACACCACTGTGATCTATATAGTGGTGTTGGCTGGTCTCCACACCACTGTGATCTATATAGTGGTGTTGGCTAGTCTCCACACCACTGTGATCTATATAAGTGGTGCTGGTCTCCACACCACTGTGATCTATATAGTGGTGTTGGCTGGTATCCACACCACTGTGATCTATATAGTGGAGTTGGCTGGTCTCCACACCACTGTGATCTATATAGTGGTGTTGGCTGGTCT
>NC_088419.1:97805295-97995295 GCF_034236695.1 Oncorhynchus nerka | reverse complement strand
CCTCCAGGCTGCCAAGGTTAGTCAGGTGGACCTGTTCCATGTCACGGAGAACTGCAGGGCAGGGATGGCTATCCTCCAGGCTGCCAAGGTTAGTCAGGTGGACCTGTTCCATGTCACGGAAAACTGCGGGGCAGGGATGGCTATCCTCCAGGCTGCCAAGGTTAGTCAGGTGGACCTGTTCCATATCACGAAGAACTGCGGGGCAGGGATGGCTATCCTCCAGGCTGCCAAGGTTAGTCAGGTGGACCTGTTCCATGCCACGGAAAACTGCGGGGCAGGGATGGCTATCCTCCAGGCTGCCAAGGTTAGTCAGGTGGACCTGTTCCATGCCACGGAAAACTGCGGGGCAGGGATGGCTATCCTCCAGGCTGCCAAGGTTAGTCAGGTGGACCTGTTCCATGCCACGGAAAACTGCGGGGCAGGGATGGCTATCCTCCAGGCTGCCAAGGTTAGTCAGGTGGACCTGTTCCATGCCACGGAAAACTGCGGGGCAGGGATGGCTATCCTCCAGGCTGCCAAGGTTAGTCAGGTGGACCTGTTCCATGCCACGGAAAACTGCGGGGTAGGGATGGCTATCCTCCAGGCTGCCAAGGTTAATCAGGTGGACCTGTTCCATGTCACGGAGAACTGCAGGGCAGGGATGGCTATCCTCCAGGCTGCCAAGGTTAGTCAGGTGGACCTGTTCCATGTCACGGAGAACTGCGGGGCTATCCACCAGGCTGCCAAGGTTAGTCAGGTGGACCTGTTCCATGCCACGGAAAACTGCGGGGCAGGGATGGCTATCCTCCAGGCTGCCAAGGTTAGTCAGGTGGACCTGTTCCATGCCACGGAAAACTGCGGGCAGGGATGGCTATCCTCCAGGCTGCCAAGGTTAGTCAGGTGAACCTCTTCCATGCCACGGAAAACTGCGGGGCAGGGATGGCTATCCTCCAGGCTGCCAGGGTTAGTCATCTTTTGTTTTTAAGAGATGACCACGTGTATGTAAATTAGATCTGCTAGTAACAGTTTGCTTTTCTAATCTACCAAGGTGGATGGTGTACCTCGGCAGCCTCTGGCGGACTGGCTGAGCGGCTCGGTGACCCCATGGTTGTCGCAGTGGACCACCCACAAATCAAAATCAAATCAAATGTATTTATAAAGCCCTTCTTACATCAGCTGATGTCACAAAGTTATCTACCAACATAGACAGGGCTCTAACTCCTCTAGCTCCACAATGAAATAGGGTGCAGGCCAGGCAGCAGGCTGTTAGCCAGCCTGCCAGCATAGTGGAGTCTGCCACTAGCACAGTCAGTGTAGTCAGCTCAGCTATCACCATTGAGACCGTGTCTGTGCCTCGACCTAGGTTGGGCAAAACTAAACATGGCGGTGTTCGCCTTAGCAATCTCACTAGGATAAAGACCATTCCTGTCATTATTGAAAGAGATCATGATACCTCACATCTCAAAATAGGGCTACTTAATGTTAGATCCCTTACTTCAAAGGCAATTATAGTCAATGAACTAATCACTGATCATAATCTTGATGTGATTGGCCTGACTGAAACATGGCTTAAGCCTGATGAATTTACTGTGTTAAATGAGGCCTCACCTCCTGGCTACACTAGTGACCATATCCCCCGTGCATCCCGCAAAGGCGGAGGTGTTGGTAACATTTACGATAGCAAATTTCAATTTACAAAAAAAAATGACGTTTTCGTCTCATGAAATCTATGCAGCCTACTCAATCACTTTTTATAGCTACTGTTTACAGGCCTCCTGGGCCATATACAGCGTTCCTCACTGAGTTCCCTGAATTCCTATCGGACCTTGTAGTCATAGCAGATAATATCTTTGGTGACTTTAATATTCACATGGAAAAGTCCACAGACCCACTCCAAAAGGCTTTCGGAGCCATCATCGACTCAGTGGGTTTTGTCCAACATGTCTCTGGACCCACTCACTGTCACAGTCATACGCTGGACCTAGTTTTGTCCCATGGAATAAATGTTTTGGATCTTAATGTTTTTCCTCATAATCCTGGACTATCGGACCACTATTTTATTACGTTTGCAATTGCAACAAGTAATCTGCTCAGACCCCAACCAAGGAACATCAAAAGTCGTGCTATAAATTCACAGACAACACAAAGATTCCTTGATGTCCTTCCAGATTCCCTCTGTCTACCCAAGGACGCCAGAGGACAAAAATCAGTTAACCACCTAACTGAGGAACTCAATTTAACCTTGCGCAATACCCTAGATGCAGTTGCACCCCTAAAAACTAAAAAAATGTCTCATAAGAAACTAGCTCCCTGGTACACAGAAAATACCCGAGCTCTGAAGCAAGCTTCCAGAAAATTGGAAGGGAAATGGCGCCACACCAAACTGGAAGTCTTCCGACTAGCTTGGAAAGACAGTACCGTGCAGTACCGAAGAGCCCTTACTGCTGCTCGATCATCCTATTTTTCTAACTTAATTGAGGAAAATAAGAACAATCCGAAATTCCTTTTTGATACTGTCGCAAAGCTAACTAAAAAGCAGCATTCCCCAAGAGAGGATGACTTTCACTTTAGCAGTGATAAATTCAAGAACTTCTTTGAGGAAAAGATTATGATTATTAGAAAGCAAATTACGGACTCCTCTTTAAATCTGCGTATTCCTTCAAAGCTCAGTTGTCCTGAGTCTGCACAACTCTCCCAGGACATAGGATCAAGAGAGACGCTCAAGTGTTTTAGTACTATATCTCTTGACACAATGATGAAAATAATCATGGCCTCTAAACCTTCAAGCTGCATACTGGACCCTATTCCAACTAAACTACTGAAAGAGCTGCTTCCTGTGCTTGGCCCTCCTATGTTGAACATAATAAACGGATCTCTATCCACCGGATGTGTACCAAACTCACTAAAAGTGGCAGTAATAAAGCCTTGCTTGAAAAAGCCAAACCCTGACCCAGAAAATATAAAAAACTATCGGCCTATATCGAATCTTCCATTCCTCTCAAAATTTTTAGAAAAGGCTGTTGCGCAGCAACTTACTGCCTTCCTGAAGACAAACAACGTATACAAAATGCTTCAGTCTGGTTTTAGACCCCATCATAGCACTGAGACTGCACTTGTGAAGGTGGTAAATGACATTTTAATGGCATCGGACCGAGGCTCTGCATCTGTCCTCGTGCTCCTAGACCTTAGTGCTGCTTTTGATACCATCGATCACCACATTCTTTTGGAGAGATTGGAAACCCAATTTGGTCTACACGGACAAGTTCTGGCCTGGTTTAGATCTTATCTGTCGGAAAGATATCAGTTTGTCTCTGTGAATGGTTTGTCCTCTGACAAATCAACTGTAAATTTCGGTGTTCCTCAAGGTTCAGTTTTAGGACCACTATTGTTTTCACTATATATTTTACCTCTTGGGGATGTTATTCGAAAACACAATGTTAACTTTCACTGCTATGCGGATGACACACAGCTGTACATTTCAATGAAACATGGTGAAGCCCCAAAATTGCCCTTGCTAGAAGCATGTGTTTCAGACATAAGGAAGTGGATGGCTGCAAACTTTTAAACTCGGACAAAACAGAGATGCTTGTTCTAGGTCCCAAGAAACAAAGAGATCTTCTGTTGAATTTGACAATTAATCTTAACGCTTGTACAGTCGTCTCAAATAAAACTGTGAAGGACCTCGGCGTTACTCTGGACCCTGATCTCTCTTTTGAAGAACATATCAAGACCATTTCAAGGACAGCTTTTTTCCATCTCCGTAACATTGCAAAAATCAGAAACGTTCTGTCCAAAAATTATGCAGAAAAATTAATCCATGCAATTTGTCACTTCTAGGTTAGACTACTGCAATGCTCTACTTTCCGGCTACCCGGAAGCACTAAAGCACTAAATAAACTTCAGTTGGTGCTAAATACGGCAGAAACATGCCGATACTACGGCGTGCTACGCTACGACATTTAGTTCTATAGTAGAATGAGCAGAAACATGCCGATACTACGGCGTGCTACGACATTTAGTTCTATAGTAGAATGAGCAGAAACATGCCGATACTACGGCTACGCTACGACATTTAGTTCTATAGTAGAATGAGCAGAAACATGCCGATACTACGGCTACGCTACGACATTTAGTTCTATAGTAGAATGAGCAGAAACATGCCGATACTACGGCGTGCTACGCTACTACATTTAGTCCTATAGCAGAATGAGCAGAAACATGCCAATACTACGGCTACGCTACGACATTTAGTTCTATAGTAGAATGAGCAGAAACATGCCGATACTACGGCTACGCTACGACATTTAGTTCTATAGTAGAATGAGCAGAAACATGCCGATACTACGGCTACGCTACAACATTTAGTTCTATAGC
This sequence comes from Oncorhynchus nerka, assembly GCF_034236695.1. Taxonomy (NCBI): domain Eukaryota; kingdom Metazoa; phylum Chordata; class Actinopteri; order Salmoniformes; family Salmonidae; genus Oncorhynchus; species Oncorhynchus nerka. Next base: position 97,990,942 of record NC_088419.1, on the reverse strand, counting down.
AGAATGAGCAGAAACATGCCGATACTACGGCTACGCTACGACATTTAGTTCTATAGTAGAATGAGCAGAAACATGCCGATACTACGGCTACGCTACTACATTTAGTTCTATAGTAGAATGAGCAGAAACATGCCGATACTACGGCTACGCTACTACATTTAGTTCTATAGTAGAATGAGCAGAAACATGCCGATACTACGGCTACGCTACTACATTTAGTTCTATAGTAGAATGAGCAGAAACATGCCGATACTACGGCTACGCTACGCTACTACATTTAGTTCTATAGCAGAATGAGCACAAACATGCCGATACTACGGCTACGCTACTACATTTAGTTCTATAGCAGAATGAGCAGAAACATGCCGATACTACGGCTACGCTACGACATTTAGTTCTATAGTAGAATGAGCAGAAACATGCCGATACTACGGCGTGCTACCCTACGACATTTAGTTCTATAGCAGAATGAGCAGAAACATGCCGATACTACGGCTACGCTACGACATTTAGTTCTATAGTAGAATGAGCAGAAACATGCCGATACTACGGCGTGCTACGCTACGACATTTAGTTCTATAGCAGAATGAGCAGAAACATGCCGATACTATGGCTACGCAACGACATTTAGTTCTATAGTAGAATGAGCAGAAACATGCCGATACTACGGCGTGCTAGGCTACGACATTTAGTTCTATAGTAGAATGAGCAGAAACATACCGATACTACGGCGCACTACGACATTTAGTTCTATAGTAGAATGAGCAGAAACATACCGATACTACGGCGCACTACGACATTTAGTTCTATAGTAGAATGAGCAGAAACATGCCGATACTACGGCTACGCTACGACATTTAGTTCTATAGTAGAATGAGCAGAAACATGCCGATACTACGGCTACGCTACGACATTTAGTTCTATAGTAGAATGAGCAGAAACATGCCGATACTAAGGCTACGCTACGGCATTTAGTTCTATAGTAGAATGAGCAGAAACATGCCGATACTACGGCTACGCTACGACATTTAGTTCTATAGCAGAATGAGCAGAAACATGCCGATACTACGGCGTGCTACGCTACAACATTTAGTTCTATAGTAGAATGAGCAGAAACATGCCGATACTACGGCTACGCTACGACATTTAGTTCTATAGTAGAATGAGCAGAAACATGCCGATACTACGGCTACGCTACGACATTTAGTTCTATAGCAGAATGAGCAGAAACATGCCGATACTACGGCGTGCTACGCTACAACATTTAGTTCTATAGTAGAATGAGCAGAAACATGCCGATACTACGGCGTGCTACGCTACAACATTTAGTTCTATAGCAGAATGAGCAGAAACATGCCGATACTACGGCGTGCTACGCTACGATATTTAGTTCTATAGTAGAATGAGCAGAAACATGCCGATACTACGGCTACGCTACTACATTTAGTTCTATAGTAGAATGAGCAGAAACATGCCGATACTACGGCTACGCTACTACATTTAGTTCTATAGTAGAATGAGCAGAAACATGCCGATACTACGGCTACGCTACTACATTTAGTTCTATAGTAGAATGAGCAGAAACATGCCGATACTACGGCTACGCTACGACATTTAGTTCTATAGTAGAATGAGCAGAAACATGCCGATACTACGGCTACGCTACGACATTTAGTTCTATAGTAGAATGAGCAGAAACATGTCGATACTACGGCTACGCTACGACATTTAGTTCTATAGTAGAACGAGCAGAAACATGCCGATACTACGGCTACGCTACGACATTTAGTTCTATAGCAGAACGAGCAGAAACATGCCGATACTACGGCTACGCTACGACATTTAGTTCTATAGTAGAATGAGCAGAAACATGCCGATACTACGGCGTGCTACGACATTTAGTTCTATAGTAGAATGAGCAGAAACATGCCGATACTACGGCTACGCTACGACATTTAGTTCTATAGTAGAATGAGCAGAAACATGCCGATACTACGGCTACGCTACGACATTTAGTTCTATAGTAGAATGAGCAGAAACATGCCGATTTGTACCAGTCTTCAGTCTATAGACTGTTTGTTTGTACCAGTCTTCAGTCTATAGTCTGTTTGTTTGTACCAGTCTTTAGACTGTAGACTGTTTGTTTGTACCAGTCTTCAGTCTGTAGACTGTTTGTTTGTTTGTACCAGTCTTCAGTCTATAGTCTGTTTGTTTGTACCAGTCTTCAGTCTGTAGACTGTTTGTTTGTACCAGTCTATAGACTGTTTGTTTGTACCAGTCTTCAGTCTTTAGACTGTTTGTTTGTACCAGTCTTCAGTCTGTAGACTGTTTGTTTGTACCAGTCTATAGTCTGTTTGTTTGTACCAGTCTTCAGTCTTTAGACTGTTTGTTTGTACCAGTCTTTAGTCTGTTTGTTTGTACCAGTCTTCAGTCTTTAGACTGTTTGTTTGTACCAGTCTTTAGTCTGTTTGTTTGTACCAGTCTGTAGACTGTTTGTTTGTACCAGTCTGTAGACTGTTTGTTTGTACCAGTCTGTAGACTGTTTGTTTGTACCAGTCTTCAGTCTGTAGACTGTTTGTTTGTTTGTACCAGTCTTCAGTCTATAGTCTGTTTGTTTGTACCAGTCTTCAGTCTGTAGACTGTTTGTTTGTACCAGTCTATAGACTGTTTGTTTGTACCAGTCTTCAGTCTTTAGACTGTTTGTTTGTACCAGTCTTCAGTCTGTAGACTGTTTGTTTGTACCAGTCTATAGTCTGTTTGTTTGTACCAGTCTTCAGTCTTTAGACTGTTTGTTTGTACCAGTCTTTAGTCTGTTTGTTTGTACCAGTCTTCAGTCTTTAGACTGTTTGTTTGTACCAGTCTTTAGTCTGTTTGTTTGTACCAGTCTGTAGACTGTTTGTTTGTACCAGTCTGTAGACTGTTTGTTTGTACCAGTCTGTAGACTGTTTGTTTGTACCAGTCTTTAGACTGTTTGTTTGTACCAGTCTTCAGTCTTTAGACTGTTTGTTTGTACCAGTCTTCAGTCTATAGTCTGTTTGTTTGTACCTGTCTTCAGTCTTTAGACTGTTTGTTTGTACCAGTCTATAGTGTGTTTGTTTGTACCAGTCTTCAGTCTTTAGACTGTTTGTTTGTACCAGTCTATAGTCTGTTTGTTTGTACCAGTCTGTAGACTGTTTGTTTGTACCAGTCTTTAGACTGTTTGTTTGTACCAGTCTGTAGACTGTTTGTTTGTACCAGTCTTTAGACTGTTTGTTTGTACCAGTCTTTAGTCTGTTTGTTTGTACCAGTCTTCAGACTGTTTGTTTGTACCAGTCTTCAGTCTGTAGACTGTTTGTACCAGTCTTTAGTCTGTAGACTGTTTGTACCAGTCTGTAGACTGTTTGTTTGTACCAGTCTGTAGACTGTTTGTTTGTACCAGTCTGTAGACTGTTTGTTTGTACCAGTCTATAGACTGTTTGTTTGTACCAGTCTTCAGTCTGTAGACTGTTTGTTTGTACCAGTCTTTAGTCTGTTTGTTTGTACCAGTCTTCAGTCTGTAGACTGTTTGTACCAGTCTTTAGTCTGTTTGTTTGTACCAGTCTGTAGACTGTTTGTTTGTACCAGTCTGTAGACTGTTTGTTTGTACCAGTCTGTAGACTGTTTGTTTGTACCAGTCTATAGACTGTTTGTTTGTACCAGTCTTCAGTCTGTAGACTGTTTGTTTGTTTGTCTTTAAGAGGACAGTGAGCGCATTGACCTGAAACCAACAGTGGGAGATCAACAACAAAAAAACAAGTCAACAAAATGTTTTTTCTCACAACACACTGTTTGTTGAGGGTCCTCACTGACCTCATAGTGTAGAGCAGCGTCCCGTCGTCTTTGAGTCGGAGAAGTTTGTTGGGCGTGGTCATGTTGTGGGCGATAGATTTCTTCCCGTTGAGGAAGAAGGTGTCTGGGGTCCAAATGTTAGACGCCAAGAGGTTGTTTAACGGTAACATCTTCATGGGGCCTTGGAAACGCAGACGTTCGTCCTTCCAGCTCTGTCTGAAGAACACATCTATGGTGTACTCCTGGAGGTCAAGAGGTCAAAGACGAGACAAGACAGGGGTTCAGAGTTGGTATATGAAAGCTACAAGGGCATCATTGAAGGGACAGTTTCTCAGAAAACAGATTAAGCCTAATCCTAAAATGCATGTTCAATTTGAGATTCTCGATTTAGTTTGCTTCTTAGTCCTGGCCTAGACTTAATCTGTTGCTGGTAAACCGACCCCAAGACATTAATACTATTACTAATCGTAATATTAAAAACTAAAAAAACGAATCGTAATTTAAAAAATAGATGAAACAAGTAAATGTTTTGCAAAATTTTGATTGAATTATTTTTTTTTTTACAAAAAAATACTTTCATTCAATTTTACATAAAAGTGGCACGGGAATATGGAAGCTGTTTCTATTACGATGAGAATGAGTCAAGAAGAAGTGCTTACCATTTCAGTATCAGAAACGGGACCGAAGCTGGTCACAAATATGTTGGTCTTGATCTCGGTCACCTTCTCTGTAGAAAAGGAATCCCATCCAGAGAGGGTGGGAGATGCTCAGAGAGGCAGGAAGACATGTTCCTTTATTTCACTGACCTTTTTCTATTCAAACAACATGGATTGACACATAATTCTGCATTGAACTTTCAATAATTACATTTATTTTCAGTAAGAGGATCTGAAAAGTTGGCCTCGGTCCTTTGAGAACAAAGACCCTCGTATTTATGAAATGAGTTTCTCTCTCTCTCTCTGTGTGCCTCTCTCTCCCGCTCTCTCTCTCTCTCTCTCTCTCTCTCTGCCCCTCTCTCTGCCCCTCTCTCTGCCCCTCTCTCTCTCTCTCTGTCTCTCTCTGCCTCTCTCTGCCTCTCTCTCTCTCTCTCTCTCTCTCTCTCTCTCTGCCTCTCTCTCTGCCCCTCTCTCTGCCCCTCTCTCTCTATCTCTCTGCCTCTCTGCCTCTCTGCCTCTCTCTCTCTCTCTCTCTCTCTCTGCCTCTCTCTCTCTCTGCCTCTCTCTCTCTCTCAGTGGGCGACTGACACACACACACACACACACACACACCATTGCAATGAACATATCTCTTCGTCAGAGACCTGTGTTTACCAGAGTCTATGAATATAGGCCCATCCCCCTCTATAATAGAGGGCTAGCATACTGACAAAGACATTATCACCTCTCTATGGTCTCTTACTAATGGTACAATAGATACAGAGGTGGTACTGGAGGGAAGATGTGTCTACTTCATTATATCATAAAACAACTCGTGATTCTTAATTTAACGAGGCCAGGAAACAATATGGACAGAGAGTCCGTTTACACGTGTTATGGATGCAATCAGTGTCCATACTGTATTTAACATGGTAAATGTGTGTCCTAAATGGCCCCTATTCCCTATGTAGTGCACTACTATAGACCATAACCCTATTCCCTATATAGTGCACTACTATAGACCAGAGTCCTATTCCCTATATAGTGCACTACTATAGACCAGAGCCCTATTCCCTATGTAGTGCACTACTATAGACCATAACCCTATTCCCTATATAGTGCACTACTATAGACCAGAGCCCTATTCCCTATATAGTGCTCTACTATAGACCAGAGTCCTATTCCCTATATAGTGCACTACTATAGACCAGAGCCCTATATAGTGCACTACTATAGACCATAACCCTATTCCCTATATAGTGCACTACTATAGACCAGAGTCCTATTCCCTATATAGTGCACTACTATAGACCAGAGCCCTATTCCCTATGTAGTGCACTACTATAGACCATAACCCTATTCCCTATATAGTGCACTACTATAGACCAGAGCCCTATTCCCTATATAGTGCACTACTATAGACCAGAGTCCTATTCCCTATATAGTGCACTACTATAGACCAGAGCCCTATATAGTGCACTACTATAGAGCAGAGCCCTATTCCCTATATAGTGCACTACTATAGACCAGAGTCCTTTCCCTATATAGTGCACTACTATAGACCAGAGCCCTATATAGTGCACTACTATAGACCAGAGCCCCATTCCCTATATAGTGCACTACTATAGACGAGAGTCCTATTCCCTATATAGTGCACTACTATAGACCAGAGCCCTATATAGTGCACTACTATAGAGCAGAGCCCTATTCCCTATATAGTGCACTACTATAGACCAGAGTCCTATTCCCTATATAGTGCACTACTATAGACCAGAGCCCCATTCCCTATATAGTGCACTACTATAGACGAGAGTCCTATTCCCTATATAGTGCACTACTATAGACCAGAGCCCTATATAGTGCACTACTATAGAGCAGAGCCCTATTCCCTATATAGTGGCACTACTATAGACCAGAGTCCTATTCCCTATATAGTACACTACTATAGACCAGAGCCCCATTCCCTATATAGTGCACTACTATAGACCAGAGCCCTATTCCCTATATAGTGCACTACTATAGACCAGAGCCCTATTCCCTATATAGTGCACTACTTTAGACCAGAGCCCTATTCCCTATATAGTGCACTACTATAGACCAGAGCCCTATTCCCTATATAGTGCACTACTATAGACCAGAGTCCTATTCCCTATATAGTGCACTACTATAGACCAGAGCCCTATTCCCTATATAATGCACTACTATAGAACAGAGCCCTATTCTCTATATAGTGCACTACTATAGACCAGAGCCCTATTCCCTATATAGTGCACTACTATAGACCAGAGCCCTATTCCCTATATAATACCACTACTATAGACCAGAGCCCTATTCCCTATATAGTGCACTACTTTAGACCAGAGCCCTATTCCCTATATAGTGCACTACTATAGACCAGAGCCCTATTCCCTATATAGTGCACAACTATAGACCAGAGCCCTATTCCCTATATAGTGTACTACTATAGACCAGAGCCCTATTCCCTATATAGTGCACTACTATAGACCAGAGCCCTATTCCCTATATAGTGCACTACTATAGACCAGAGCCCTATTCCCTATATAGTGCACTACTATAGACCAGAGCCCTATTCCCTATATAGTGCACTACTATAGACCAGAGCCCTATTCCCTATATAGTGTACTACTATAGACCAGAGCCCTATTCCCTATATAGTGCACTACTTTAGACCAGAGCCCTATTCCCTATATAGTGCACAACTATAGACCAGAGCCCTATTCCCTATATAGTGCACTACTATAGACCAGAGCCCTATTCCCTATATAGTGCACTACTTTAGACCAGAGCCCTATTTCCTATATAGTGCACAACTATAGACCAGATACGGCCCGTTTATGGCTGGAATAGGGTGCCGTTTGAGGGTCTGGATGGGTCCTTACCTCCCAGACCAGGACGTAGCCTGTTGTCATAGCCGTCCAGCAGTCTGTCCAGTATTCGGGTAAAGATGGTGATGTTGTCATTTAGCTCCGCCTCTTTTAGGGGTTCTGTAGTGGTTACTGCTGGAGTCTGGGAAAGGCTGTAGGGGAACAGGACAGTATGGTTACTGCTGGGGTCTGGGAAAGGCTGTAGGGGGGAACAGGAGAGTATGGTTACTGCTGGGGTCTGGGAAAGGCTGTAGGGGGACAGGACAGTATGGTTACTGCTGGGGTCTGGGAAAGGCTGTAGGGGGAACAGGACAGTATGGTTACTGCTGGGGTCTGGGAAAGGCTGTAGGGGGGACAGGACAGTATGGTTACTGCTGGGGTCTGGGAAAGGCTGTAGGGGGAACAGGACAGTATGGTTACTGCTGGGGTCTGGGAAAGGCTGTAGGGGGAACAGGAGAGTATGGTTACTGCTGGGGTCTGGGAAAGGCTGTAGGGGGACAGGACAGTATGGTTACTGCTGGGGTCTGGGAAAGGCTGTAGGGGGAACAGGACAGTATGGTTACTGCTGGGGTCTGGGAAAGGCTGTAGGGGGAACAGGACAGTATGGTTACTGCTGGGGTCTGGGAAAGGCTGTAGGGGGGAACAGGACAGTATGGTTACTGCTGGGGTCTGGGAAAGGCTGTAGGGGGAACAGGACAGTATGGTTACTGCTGGGGTCTGGGAAAGGCTGTAGGGGGAACAGGACAGTATGGTTACTGCTGGGGTCTGGGAAAGGCTGTAGGGGGAACAGGACAGTATGGTTACTGCTGGGGTCTGGGAAAGGCTGTAGGGGAACAGGACAGTATGGTTACTGCTGGGGTCTGGGAAAGGCTGTAGGGGAACAGGACAGTATGGTTACTGCTGGGGTCTGGGAAAGGCTGTAGGGGGAACAGGACAGTATGGTTACTGCTGGGGTCTGGGAAAGGCTGTAGGGGGAACAGGACAGTACAGTTACAGACTAGTTGACTGGGTACGAGTCTGCAGGTGGAACAGGACAGGAGGGTTACAGACTAGTTGACTGGGTACGAGTCTACAGGTGGAACAAGACAGTAAGGTTACAGACTAGTTGACTGGGTCCGAGTCTGCAGGTGGAACAGGACAGTATGGTTACAGACGAGTTGACTGGGTACGAGTCTGCAGGTGGAACAGGACAGTATGGTTACAGACTAGTTGACTGGGTACGAGTCTGCAGGTGGAACAGGACAGTAAGGTTACAGACTAGTTGACTGGGTACGAGTCTGCAGGTTGAACAGGACAGTACGGTTACAGACTAGTTGACTGGGTACGAGTCTGCAGGTGGAACAGGACAGTATGTTTACAGACTAGTTGACTGGGTACGAGTCTGCAGGTGGAACAGGACAGTACGGTTACAGACTAGTTGACTGGGTATAAGTCTGCAGGTGGAACAGGACAGTACGGTTACAGACTAGTTGACTGGGTATAAGTCTGCAGGTGGAACAGGACAGTACGGTTACAGACTAGTTGACTGGGTACGAGTCTGCAGGTGGAACAGGACAGTACGGTTACAGACTAGTTGACTGGATACGAGTCTGCAGGTGGAACAGGACAGTACAGTTACAGACTAGTTGACTGGGTATGAGTCTGCAGGTGGAACAGGACAGTACAGTTACAGACTAGTTGACTGGGTACGAGTCTGCAGGTGGAACAGGACAGTACAGTTACAGACTAGTTGACTGGGTACGAGTCTGCAGGTGGAACAGGACAGTACGGTTACAGACTAGTTGACTGGGTATGAGTCTGCAGGTGGAACAGGACAGTACAGTTACAGACTAGTTGACTGGATACGAGTCTGCAGGTGGAACAGGACAGTACAGTTACAGACTAGTTGACTGCATACGAGTCTGCAGGTGGAACAGGACAGTACAGTTACAGACTAGTTGACTGGGTACGAGTCTGCAGGTGGAACAGGACAGTACAGTTACAGACTAGTTGACTGGGTACGAGTCTGCAGGTGGAACAGGACAGTACGGTTACAGACTAGTTGACTGGGTACGAGTCTGCAGGTGGAACAGGACAGTACGGTTACAGACTAGTTGACTGGGTACGAGTCTGCAGGTGGAACAGGACAGTACGGTTACAGACTAGTTGACTGGGTACGAGTCTGCAGGTGGAACAGGACAGTACGGTTACAGACTAGTTGACTGGGTACGAGTCTGCAGGTGGAACAGGACAGTACGGTTACAGACTAGTTGACTGGGTACGAGTATGCAGGTGGAACAGGACAGTACGGTTACAGACTAGTTGACTGGGTACGAGTCTGCAGGTGGAACAGGACAGTACGGTTACAGACTAGTTGACTGGGTACAAGTCTGCAGGTGGAACAGGACAGTACGGTTACAGTCTAGTTGACTGGATACGAGTCTGCAGGTGGAACAGGACAGTACAGTTACAGACTAGTTGACTGGGTACGAGTCTGCAGGTGGAACAGGACAGTACAGTTACAGACTAGTTGACTGGGTATGAGTCTGCAGGTGGAACAGGACAGTACAGTTACAGACTAGTTGACTGGGTACGAGTCTGCAGGTGGAACAGGACAGTACGGTTACAGACTAGTTGACTGGGTACGAGTCTGCAGGTGGAACATGACAGTACGGTTACAGACTAGTTGACTGGGTACGAGTCTGCAGGTGGAACAGGACAGTACGGTTACAGACTAGTTGACTGGGTACGAGTCTGCAGGTGGAACAGGACAGTACGGTTACAGACTAGTTGACTGGGTACGAGTCTGCAGGTGGAACAGGACAGTACGGTTACAGACTAGTTGACTGGGTACGAGTCTGCAGGTGGAACAGGACAGTACGGTTACAGACTAGTTGACTGGGTACGAGTCTGCAGGTGGAACAGGACAGTACGGTTACAGTCTAGTTGACTGGATACGAGTCTGCAGGTGGAACAGGACAGTACAGTTACAGACTAGTTGACTGGGTACGAGTCTGCAGGTGGAACAGGACAGTACATTTACAGACTAGTTGACTGGGTACGAGTCTGCAGGTGGAACAGGACAGTACAGTTACAGACTAGTTGACTGGGTACGAGTCTGCAGGTGGAACAGGACAGTACGGTTACAGACTAGTTGACTGGGTACGAGTCTGCACGTTGAATAGGACAGTATGGTTACAGACTAGTTGACTGGGTACGAGTCTGCAGGTGGAACAGGACAGTACGGTTACAGACTAGTTGACTGGGTACGAGTCTGCAGGTGGAACAGGACAGTAAGGTTACAGACTAGTTGACTGGGTACGAGTCTGCAGGTGGAACAGGACAGTAAGGTTACAGACTAGTTGACTGGGTACGAGTCTGCAGGTGGAACAGGACAGTACGGTTACAGACTAGTTGACTGGGTACGAGTCTGCAGGTGGAACAGGCTACAGGGGATCAGAAGGGTAGGGAACAGTTACAATACAATACTTTACTTCTTAGTAATCAATCAATGTGGAAGAGAAATTGACAGAATTGGATGCACAATTCAATTACATTGACTAAGGGACAGGACTAGTTATAGAATAAGAGACAGGACTAGTTATAGAATAAGGGACTAGTTATATAATAAGAGACAGGACTAGTTATAGAATAAGAGACAGGACTAGTTATAGAATAAGGGACTAGTTATAGAATAAGAGACAGGACTAGTTATAGAATAAGGGACAGGACTAGTTATAGAATAAGAGACAGGACTAGTTATAGATTAAGGGACATGACTAGTTATAGAATAAGGGACTAGTTATAGAATAAGGGACTAGTTATAGAATAAGGAACAAGACTAGTTATAGAATAAGAGACAGGACTAGTTATAGAATAAGGGACAGGACTAGTTACAGAATAAAGGACAGGACTAGTTGAAGAATAATGGACAGGACTAGTTACAGAATAAGGGACAGGACTAGTTATAGAATAAGGGACAGGACTAGTTATATAATAAGGGACTAGTTATAGAATAAGGGACTAGTTATAGAATAAGGGACAAGACTAGTTATAGAATAAGAGACAGGACTAGTTATAGAATAAGGGACAGGACTAGTTATAGAATAAGGGACTAGTTATAGAATAAGGGACAAGACTAGTTATAGAATAAGAGACAGGACTAGTTATAGAATAAGGGACAGGACTAGTTATAGAATAAGCGACAGGACTAGTTACAGAATAAAGGACAGGACTAGTTATAGAATAAGGGACAGGACTAGTTATATAATAAGGGACTAGTTATAGAATAAGGGACTAGTTATAGAATAAGGGACAAGACTAGTTATAGAATAAGAGACAGGACTAGTTATAGAATAAGGGACAGGACTAGTTATAGAATAAGGGACTAGTTATAGAATAAGGGACAAGACTAGTTATAGAATAAGAGACAGGACTAGTTATAGAATAAGGGACAGGACTAGTTATAGAATAAGCGACAGGACTAGTTAGAGAATAAGGGACAGGACTAGTTATAGAATAAGGGACAGGACTAGTTATAGAATAAAGGACAGGACTAGTTAGAGAATAAGGGACAGGACTAGTTATAGAATAAGGGACAGGACTAGTTATAGAATAAGGGACAGGACAAATTATAGAATAAAGGACAGGACTAGTTATAGAATAAAGGACAGGACTAGTTAGAGAATAAGAGATAGGACTAGTTATAGAATAAGGGACTAGTTATAGAATAAGGGACAGGACTAGTTATAGAATAAGGGATTAGTTATAGAATAAGAGACAGGACTAGTTATAGAATAAGAGACAGGACTAGTTAGAGAATAATGGACAGGACTAGTTACAGAATAAAGGACAGGACTAGTTATAGAATAATGGACAAGACTAGTTACAGAATAAAGGACAGGACTAGTTAAAGAATAATGGACAGGACTAGTTACAGAATAAGGGACAGGACTAGTTATAGAATAAAGGACAGGACTAGTTATAGAATAATGGACAGGACTAGTTATAGAATAAGGGACATGACTAGTTATAGAATAAGGGACAGGACTAGTTACCGAAAAAGTACGGGACTAGTTATAGAATAAGGGACAGGACTAGTTATAGAATAAGAGACAGGACTAGTTATAGAATAAGAGACATGACTAGTTATAGAATAAGAGACAGGACCAGTTATAGAATAAGGGACTAGTTATAGAATAAGGGACTAGTTATAGAATAAGGGACTAGTTATGGAATAAGAGACAGGACAAGTTATAGAATAAGGGACTAGTTATAGAATAAGAGACAGGACTAGTTATAGAATAAGGGACTAGTTATATAATAAGAGACAGGACTAGTTTCAGAATAAGAGACAGGACTAGTTATAGAATAAGGGACAGGACTAGTTACAGAATAAGGGACTAGTTATAGAATAAGAGACAGGACTAGTTATAGAATAAAGTACAGGACTAGTTATAGAATAAGGGACAAGCCTAGTTATAGAATAAGGGACAGGACTAGTTACAGAATAAAGGACAGGACTAGTTACAGAATAAAGGACAGGACTAGTTATAGAATAAGGGACAGGACTAGTTATAGAATAAGAGACAGGACTAGTTATAGAATTCAATTACATTGACTAAGGGACAGGACTAGTTATAGAATAAGAAACAGGACTAGTTATAGAATGAGGGACTAGTTATAGAATAAGGGACAGGACTAGTTATAGAATAAGAGACAGGACTAGTTACAGAATAAGGGACAGGACTAGTTATAGAATAAGGGACAGGACTAGTTTTAGAATAAAGTACAGGACTAGTTATAGAATAAGAGACAGGACTAGTTAGAGAATAAGGGACAGGACTAGTTATAGAATAAGAGACAGGACTAGTTATAGAATAAGAGACAGGACTAGTTATAGAATAAAGTGCAGGACTAGTTACAGAATAAGGGACAGGACTAGTTATAGAATAAGAGACAGGACTAGTTATGGAATAAGAGACAGGACTAGTTACAGAATAAGGGACAGGACTAGTTATAGAATAAGAGACAGGACTAGTTATAGAATAAGAGACAGGACTAGTTATAGAATAAGAGACAGGACTAGTTTTAGAATAAAGTACAGGACTAGTTATAGAATAAAGTACAGGACTAGTTATGGAATAAGGGACAGGAAGTGTTATAGAATAAGAGACAGGACTAGTTATAGAATAAGAGACAGGACTAGTTTTAGAATAAAGTACAGGACTAGTTATAGAATAAAGTACAGGACTAGTTATAGAATAAGGGACAGGAAGTGTTATAGAATAAGGGACAGGAAGTGTTATAGGCTCCACTTCCCTTCTTAACGTTACAATAATGAAATCAAAGTGGAAGGGAGATGGACATGATTGGATGCAAAATTCAAATAGATTAGCCAATTATTTCGAGTATTTCATAACAAAATTACACAGCATCAGTGGCTCTATACCAATATCAAGAAACCTTAACAGATATGTTTTGAAACACTTTACATACAAAATCTAATATAACTGGAAGAGAAATGGCCAGCATTGGCTACCCAATTTAAATAGATCAATATAATTTTAAAATATTTCAAAATAAAATAAAATACCTCTATATAGCAATATCCATAACATGAAAAGATATGCTGTGAACGTGAGCGGCTTACCTCAGACGGCAGGTGACGCTCACTAGCAAGACGAAGACCCAGACTTTGGACATAGCACAGCCGCAGCGCATCCCGTCACCCATGCCTGAAAACACACAGCGCATCCCGTCACCCATGCCTGAAAACACACAGCGCATCCCGTCACCCATGCCTGAAAACACACAGCGCATCCAAGGATATCAGAGGAGCAGAAAGGAGGGAAGACAACTCATGCACATCCTGTGTTGCTTTATGAAAAGTCGTGACGTTATCAGCCTACACAAGCTGGAACATGAATTCAGTGGAATGCGTAAATGACAACCGTTAATTAAATAAATAAATTATTGTTTAGCCTTCACAGTTACAAAAACACATGGTTTTATTAGTGTGGCAGAAGCCACAAGAAATATTGAACCCCTTATTTCAGACTAAAGTGATTATCCTTTACAACTGTTACTCCTCTTACACCATTTAAACTGGAAATACCATTCAAACTTTAAAGCGCGCAGATCGGTCTGGAATAACTTGCTTGCATACATTTAAACAAAAATACTATTTATAATTTTTAAACAATTACATTTTTACTATACTTATTAAACGTCATCCACTTTCAATGGGATTTCTTCAGCATTGTCACGCCCTGGCCTTAGTTATCTTTGTTTTCTTTAGTATTTTGGTTAGGGTTAGGGTGTGACATGGGGGATTTATGTTTTTTACTCTGTCTAGGGGTTTTGAAAGTTTATGGGGCTGTGGTTCCTTTCTAGGTAATTGTATGTTTATGGTTGCCTAGATTGGTTCTCAATTAGAGGCAGCTGTCTATCGTTGTCTCTGATTGGGAACCATATTTAGGCAGCCATTTGCTTTGGGTATTTTGTGGGTGATTGTTTCCTGTCTTTGTGTTCGCTGCACCAGATAGGACTGTTTCGGTTTTTGCCACGTTTGTTATTTTATAATTGTGTTCATGTTTAGTTTCACTTATTAAACACCATGATCTCTAACCGCGCTGCATTTTGGTCCGCCTCTCCTTCCCAGGAAGAAACCCGTTACAAGCATTGTAAAAGCTTCCATTGTGACATCGTGACTTCCAACATTCCATTCATTGTAAATGCAACAATGCAACTTTCAACACAAAGATACCACATTCCCAACAAGTTATACACAAGGATACCACATTCCCAACAAGTTATACACAAAGATACCACATTCCCAACAAGTTAGACACAAAGATACCACATTCCCAACAAGTTAGACACAAAGATACCACATTCCCAACAAGTTAGACACAAAGATACCACATTCCCAACAAGTTAGACACAAAGATACCACATTCCCAACAAGTTAGACACAAGGATACCACATTCCCAACAAGTTAGACACAAAGATACCACATTCCCAACAAGTTAGACACAAAGATACAATTCCCAACAAGTTACACAAAGATACCACATTCCCAACAAGTTAGACACAAAGATACCACATTCCCAACAAGTTATACACAAAGATACCACATCCCAACAAGTTAACACAAAGATAGTTAGACACAAAGATACCACATTCCCAACAAGTTATACACAAAGATACCGCATGCCCAACAAGTTATACACAAAGATACCACATTCCCAACAAGTTAGACACAAAGATACCACATTCCCAACAAGTTAGACACAAAGATACCACATTCCCAACAAGTTATACACAAAGATACCACATTCCCAACAAGTTAGACACAAAGATACCCAACAAGTTATACACAAAGATACCACATTCCCAACAAGTTAGACACAAAGATACCACATTCCCAACAAGTTAGACACATTCCCAACAAGTTAGATACCACATTCCCAACAAGTTAGACACAAAGATACCACATTCCCAACAAGTTAGACACAAAGATACCACATTCCCAACAAGTTAGACACAAAGATACCACATTCCCAACAAGTTAGACACAAAGATACCACATTCCCAACAAGTTATAGACACAAAGATACCACATTCCCAACAAGTTAGACACAAAGATACCACATTCCCAACAAGTTAGACACAAAGATAGATTGTTGGAAATCTTACTTTACTTCTCTGCTATTTAAAGCTGAAATTGGAACAAAAATATCTCATACCGATCAAATTATACAGCTGTTTTACCAACTGCATCAATGACATTTCCTCTAACGTTTTAATATATATATATAAAAAAATGACATTTGGACCCCTTTCCCAACAAGTCGTGAGAAAAAGTTAGTGTACTTTATCTATTTTTCTGCTATTCAAATCTGGAATCGGAACAAAAATATCTGCTTTCAATCTAACGATACAGCTGTTTTAGTTAACGCATTAACAATTTTCCCCAAAACTTTTTTAAACGGAAAATCTGACCAAGTTAGACAAAACTGTTTGCTTAAATGAACATGGGTTTAAATGAGACCCATATAGGAATACAGACGTAACAAATCAAAATGCTCCTGCTCCTTGGTCAATTAAGCTACAAGACCAACTTTAAAACATTCAGTCAATAATGATTTAGAATATTTATCAACCATAACTATAGACATTTGAATACATTTGCATAAAATAACTCGCTAAATTAATATAAAATAACTCGCTAACAGTAACTCTTGAACTGTTCAAGCTAGATTCACCAAAACAACTGTCACATGTTCAGGCTATCCTAACATCAATATCATTCAACTTTGATCAACTATAACTATTGACATTTGCATAAATTAATATAAAATAACCCGTCGACAGTAACTCTTGAACCGTTAAAGCTAGAGACACCAAACCAACGTTCCTATCCCAACTGCCACAAAACAACAACAAAAAATACTTACAAGAGCTGAAGCAAGTCACACAATGTTTCTTTATGGAAAATGAGCATCTAGTTATTATGATGTTTTATTGTTATGTTACTAGCAGCACGGAGGTGTAGGTTAGTAAGTGCTGCCATATGCTGACATTGTATTTCTGTAGTGGGTTATTATTCCTGGTCATCGTAACACATAATGACTGGAGGCTACATCACTTCCAATCAAAACTCCTGCATTGGCGGATGCATGTTAAATTAAAGCACTGTAGCTTGGCATTATGTCATTAGAGCTTGCCTCCTATAGCCAAACAGTAGGTTAGTGGGATACTAGACTATTCAATCTATGGGGAATTATACATGACAATTAGCTAATATTTATGAAAAACTATGCAATCTATGGGAATTATACATGACAATTAGCTAATATTTATGAAAAACTATGCAATCTATGGGAATTATACATGACAATTAGCTAATATTTATGAAAAACTATGCAATCTATGGGAATTATACATGACAATTAGCTAATATTTATGAAAAACTATTCAATCTATGGGAATTATACATGACAATTAGCTAATATATATGAAAACCATATTTGCAGTCATACCATTGTTCAAAAAGCCCTTTGTTTGAATCCTTTTAGAGATTCCCCTCAAATTTCAGAAACTGCATTACAATAAATTAAAGTAAGCTGGATTCAATTACCGAGAGTTGAGGAGAAAAAAATAAAACAATTTCAATGAATGTCACAATAAATGAATCTATACCTGTATCGTTGTGGATGCGTTATTGATCAACACAGTGTTCCATGTGTACTGGAAGGCAAATCCCGCAAGGTTGACAGTCTGTAGACTACTGCAGCTCGAAAGAGTGGATTCTTCCTGAGAAATCTATTCTACCCTGGCTGGCCTATAGTCTACTGCACGGACCTCGCAATCTATTGTCCTCTCCTCTTCTACGGGCTCACAAATGAACTCACATTATATAGAACAAACCCTCCGCATCCTGATACACTTCTTTAATCTTATCTCCTTCTTTTTTCTAATTAATAAATGTGTTATCAAACATGCGATGCTGTTTTAGCCTAGTGTAACGCCTCCATCAATACACCCGTGAAGTCCCCCCCGTCGTATCTACTACGCGTGTCTGTCTGCGCCCCGTCGTTTAGCGGACCAACACTTTGTTTCTCCTCCGGTTCCTCTACATCCAACTATATCTCAGTGGTGTAGCCTACAGTACAGCGGCACTGCAACGATTTTCTGCACAACCATTGGAGGGTAGCTAGCTACATAGGCTTACCACAGTTCTGGTGCGTAGGAGAGAGTTGGCTGTTCTTCCGCTGTACTTAGACTTTTTATGAACTCAAAACTGGAAAAAAATATATTTTGAATTAAAGTTGAGGGACATCACCTCTGCGTGTACACGCTCAATACCACTTAGGTGGGAGAATGGAGAGACTGGAGGGTTGACGGGGAGAGTAGACGATCGTCTATTTTAGGCGCAGGTTTATTTGCCCCAAAACAATGATTAAAAAAAGGTTGCATCGAATTGAGCGGGTTTCCTAACAATTCCGCTGACTTGGCATCCTTTACATTGCCGTCAGCAGCTGAGTGTCCCAGTGTCCCTGTGAAAACAATCACAGTGGGTTGAGAAAACCCCTATCACAGCAAAGTGTACCCACAGCAAATGTAAGGTATTATATTGACTTCAAGGTATATCAGCCTAATTATCTCAAATACCTTGTCATCAAATGTGTGGCAATTATATTTAGGCTATTGGTGTCATGTGTAAGAAGGAGCTGTGTGTGTGTGTGTGTGTTGTGTGTGTGTGTGTGTTGGGTGTGTGTGTGTTGGCGTTCATTCCCTACAGTGCAGAGGAGGTTGGTGGCACCTTAATTGGGGAGGAAGGACGCATGGTAATGGATGTGCTGCAGTGATGCTGTGTAGTGGTGCTACCTGCCCTCAGGCACATTAGAAGACTACGGACTGTGAACCCTCCCGGGACCAACTGAAACACACTGACACAGATACCAGAAAACAGACACTACATTTCCTTTCTATGAGAGAGAGAGAGAGAGAGAGAGAGAGAGAGAGAGAGAGAGAGAGAGAGGGGCATCCAGAGGAAGCCTAATGTAATGGACATCATCTCTAGTGTTTAGACAGTTAAGACACAGAGCATCCTGTCTCCTGAAAAAAGCCAAACAGCAAAGACCTTTACTGGAAAGGAGGGCGTGCCAAATGGCACTCTATTCTCTATACAGTAAAACGCTTTTGACGAGGGCCCTGGTCCAAAGTAGTGCACTATATAGGCAATAGGATGCCATAGGGCCCTGGTCCAAAGTAGTGCACTATATAGGCAATAGGATGCCATAGGGCCCTGGTCCAAAGTAGTGCACTATATAGGCAATAGGATGCCATAGGGCCCTGGTCCAAAGTAGTGCACTATATAAGCAATAGGATGCCAGTTGAGGCAATAAGGTTCCTGTTGGGATGCGGACTTAGGTTCTATGGCAGAGCCTCTTGACGTGTTTCTCTGTGTCTTTCTGTGTCTGTCTGCCTGTATATCTGCCTGTTCTCTGTCTGCCTGTTTCTGTCTGCCTGTATCTCTGTCTTTCTGTTTCTGTCTGCCTGTTCTCTGTCTGCCTGTAACTCTGTCTTTCTGTTTCTGTCTGCCTGTATCTCTGTCTTTCTGTTTCTGTCTGCCTGTTTCTGTCTGCCTATATCTCTGTCTGCCTGTTTCTGTCTGCCTGTATCTCTGTATTTCTGTTTCTGTCTGCCTGTATCTCTGTATTTATGTTTCTGTCTGCCTGTATGTCTGTCTTTCTGTTTCTGTTTGCCTGTCTCTGTCTGCCTGTATATCTGTCTTTCTGTTTCTGTCTGCCTGTATATCTGCCTGTATCACTGTCTGCCTGTATATCTGCCTGTATCTCTGTCTGCCTGTATCTCTGTCTGCCTGTATATCTGCCTGTATCTCTGTCTTTCTGTTTCTGTCTGCCTGTATGTCTGTCTGCCTGTATATCTGCCTGTATCTCTGTCTGCCTGTATCTCTGTCTGCCTGTATGTCTGTCTGCCTGTATCTCTGTCTGCCTGTATCTCTGTCTGCCTGTATATCTGTCAGCCTATATATCTGCCTGTATATCTGTCTGCCTCTATATCTGCCTGTATGTCTGTCTGCCTGTATCTCTGTCTGCCTGTATATCTGTCTGCCTGTATATCTGCCTGTATCACTGTCTGCCTGTATATCTGCCTGTATCTCTGTCTGCCTGTATCTCTGTCTGCCTGTATCTCTGTCTGCCTGTATATCTGTCAGCCTATATATCTGCCTGTATATCTGTCTGCCTCTATATCTGCCTGTATGTCTGTCTGCCTGTATCTCTGTCTGCCTGTATATCTGTCTGCCTGTATATCTGCCTGTATCACTGTCTGCCTGTATATCTGCCTGTATCTCTGTCTGCCTGTATCTCTGTCTGCCTGTATCTCTGTCTGCCTGTATATCTGCCTGTATCTCTGTCTGCCTGTATCTCTGTCTGTCTGTATCTCTGTCTTTCTGTTTCTGTCTGCCTGTATGTCTGTCTGCCTGTATATCTGCCTGTATCTCTGTCTGCCTGTATCTCTGTCTGCCTGTATGTCTGTCTGCCTGTATCTCTGTCTGCCTGTATCTCTGTCTGCCTGTATATCTGTCAGCCTGTATATCTGCCTGTATATCTGTCTGCCTCTATATCTGCCTGTATGTCTGTCTGCCTGTATCTCTGTCTGCCTGTATCTCTGTCTGCCTGTATATATGTCTGCCTGTATATCTGCCTGTATCACTGTCTGCCTGTATATCTGCCTGTATGTCTGTCTGCCTGTATCTCTGTCTGCCTGTATCTCTGTCTGCCTGTTTCTGTCTGCCTGTATCTCTGTCTTTCTGTTTCTGTCTGCCTGTATGTCTGTCTGCCTGTATATCTGCCTGTATCTCTGTCTGCCTGTATATCTGCCTGTATCTCTGTCTGCCTGTATGTCTGTCTGCCTGTATCTCTGTCTGCCTGTATCTCTGTCTTTCTGTTTCTGTCTGCCTGTATGTCTGTCTGCCTGTATATCTGCCTGTATCTCTGTCTGCCTGTATCTCTGTCTGCCTGTATGTCTGTCTGCCTGTATCTCTGTCTGCCTGTATCTCTGTCTGCCTGTATATCTGTCAGCCTGTATATCTGCCTGTATGTCTGTCTGCCTGTATCTCTGTCTGCCTGTATCTCTGTCTGCCTGTATATCTGTCTGCCTGTATATCTGCCTGTATCTCTGTCTGCCTGTATATCTGTCTGCCTGTACCTCTGTCTGCCTGTATCTCTGTCTGCCTGTATCTCTGACAGCCTTCCAGAAATGACATGTGAACCCACTACACTTTCAGCAGCTCCATGTTGATCTAGAAAACCACTTAAATAACAGTTCAGGTTCAACAACTAAAAACTAAAAAACGTTTTTTTATTTGTTTTTGAAAATTTGGGTGAGAAATCCCTTTGTATAAATCCAGATCATCCCTAATTTCCCAACAAATTCTGTTACAAATACTGTTTTTTATTACGTGACAACTACTGGGGTGGCGGGTAGCTTAAGTGGTTAGTGCGTTGGGCCAGTAACCGAAAGGTTGCTGAATCGAATACCTGAGCTGACAAGGTAAAAATCTGTCGTTCTGCCCCTGAACAAGGCAGTTAACCCACTGTTCCTAGACCAGTTAACCCACTGTTCCTAGACCAGTTAACCCACTGTTCATAGACCAGTTAACCCACTGTTCCTAGACCAGTTATCCCACTGTTCCTAGACCAGTTAACCCACTGTTCCTAGACCAGTTAACCCACTGTTCCTAGACCAGTTATCCCACTGTTCCTAGACCAGTTAACCCACTGTTCCTAGACCAGTTAACCCACTGTTCCTAGACCAGTTAACCCACTGTTCCTAGACCAGTTAACCCACTGTTCATAGACCAGTTAACCCACTGTTCCTAGACCAGTTAACCCACTGTTCCTAGACCAGTTAACCCACTGCTCCTAGACCAGTTAACCCACTGTTCCTAGACCAGTTAACCCACTGTTCCTAGACCAGTTAACCCACTGTTCCTAGACCGGTTAAACCACTGTTCCTAGACCAGTTAACCCACTGTTCCTAGACCAGTTATCCCACTGTTCCTAGACCAGTTAACCCACTGTTCCTAGACCAGTTAACCCACTGTTCCTAGACCGGTTAAACCACTGTTCCTAGACCAGTTAACCCACTGTTCCTAGACCAGTTATCCCACTGTTCCTAGACCAGTTGTCCCACTGTTCCTAGACCAGTTAACCCACTGTTCCTAGACCAGTTAACCCACTGTTCCTAGACCAGTTAACCCACTGTTCCCCGGGAGGGAGGCCGTGATTGTAAATAACAATTTGTTGTTAAATGACTTGCCTAGATAAATAAAGGTTCATTTCTATTAGCAGAGGAAGTGGCCATCTGAGCATGTTTGACTCTCAGAGCTGTGGAATGACTCAGTGTGGTTGTTCCTGGAATCAGACCAATGGCTCCATCTTTTCCAGAGACACTCATAAAAGCACATTAGTCCTCTACACTTAATGGAGTATGTATATTGGGACTTAGATGGTCTCTACTCTGAGTCACTTCTCTGGTTCATCATCACTACTATCAACTAAAGTCATTCCAATTAGATTAAATCCACATACCGGACCACTATCAACTCTGTGCTAAATGTTTAGGATTTCATGACGGTTGAAAACCCAGTCAAATGTCTGTTAATAAAACCTGATGGGATTATGACGTGGTCTGGAGATGTAACCAGTCAGTCTGTTAATATAATCTGATGGGATTATGACGTGGTCTGGAGATGTAACCAGTGTGTCTGTTAATATAATCTGATGGGATTATGACGTGGTAGGGAGATGTAACCAGTCAGTCTGTTAATACAATCTGATGGGATTATGACGTGGTCTGGAGATGTAACCAGTGTGTCTGTTAATACAATCTGATGGGATTATGACGTGGTCTGGAGGTGTAACCAGTGTGTCTGTTAATACAATCTGATGGATTATGACGTGGTCTGGAGGTGTAACCAGTCAGTCTGTTAATACAATCTGATGGGATTATGACGTGGTCTGGAGATGTAACCAGTCAGTCTGTTAATACAATCTGATGGGATTATGACGTGGTCTGGAGGTGTAACCAGTCAGTCTGTTAATACAATCTGATGGGATTATGACGTGGTCTGGAGGTGTAACCAGTCAGTCTGTTAATACAATCTGATGGGATTATGACGTGGTCTGGAGATGTAACCAGTCAGTCTGTTAATACAATCTGATGGGATTATGACGTGGTCTGGAGGTGTAACCAGTCAGTCTGTTAATACAATCTGATGGGATTATGACGTGGTCTGGAGAACCAGTGTCTGTTAACCAGTTATGGCAGTCTGTTAATACAATCTGATGGGATTATGACGTGGTCTGGAGGTGTAACCAGTCAGTCTGTTAATACAATCTGATGGGATTATGACGTGGTCTGGAGATGTAACCAGTCAGTCTGTTAATAAAATCTGATGGATTATGACGTGGTCTGGAGGTGTAACCATCATCAAACACATCACATCAAACATCTCCAATCGAAAATCAAATCAAGAGTCGGCTTTCTATTCCGCAACAAAGCCTCCTTCACTCACGCCGCCAAGCTTACCCTAGTAAAACTGACTATCCTACCGATCCTCGACTCTGCTGCGATGTCATCTACAAAATGGCTTCCAACACTCTACTCAGCAAACTGGATGCAGTCTATCACAGTGCCATCCGTTTTGTCACCAAAGCACCTTATACCACCCACCACTGCGACTTGTATGCTCTAGTCGGCTGGCCCTCGCTACATATTCGTCGCCAGACCCACTGGCTCCAGGTCATCTACAAGTCCATGCTAGGTAAAGCTCCGCCTTATCTCAGTTCACTGGTCACGATGGCAACACCCATCCGTAGCACGCGCTCCAGCAGGTGTATCTCACTGATCATCCCTAAAGCCAACACCTCATTTGGCCGCCTTGTCTGTTCCAGTACTCTGCTGCCTGTGACTGGAACGAACTGCAAAAATCGCTGAAGTTGGAGACTTTTATCTCCCTCACCAACTTCAAACATCAGCTATCCGAGCAGCTAACCGATCGCTGCAGCTGTACATAGTCTATTGGTAAATAGCCCACCCATTTTCACCTACCTCATTCCCATACTGTTTTTATACTGTTTTTTATAAATTACTTTTCTGCTCTTTTGCACACCAATATCTCTACCTGTACATGACCATCTGATCATTTATCACCCCAGTGTTAATCTGCAAAATTGTATTATTCGCCTACCTCCTCATGCCTTTTGCACACATTGTATATAGACTGCCCATTTTTTTTCTACTGTGTTATTGACTTGTTAATTGTTTACTCCATGTGTAACTCTGTGTTGTCTGTTCACACTGCTATGCTTTATCTTGGCCAGGTCGCAGTTGCAAATGAGAACTTGTTCTCAAGTAGCCTACCTGGTTAAATAAAGGTGAAATAAAAAAATTAAAAAATAAAACCAGTGTGTCTGTTAATACAATCTGATGGATTATGACGTGGTCTGGAGATGTAACCAGTCAGTCTGTTAATACAATCTGATGGGATTATGACGTGGTCTGGAGATGTAACCAGTCAGTCTGTTAATACAATCTGATGGGATTATGACGTGGTCTGGAGGTGTAACCAGTCAGTCTGTTAATATAATCTGATGGGATTATGACGTGGTCTGGAGATGTAACCAGTCAGTCTGTTAATACAATCTGATGGGATTATGACGTGGTCTGGAGGTGTAACCAGTCAGTCTGTTTATAAAATCTGATGGATTATGACGTGGTCTGGAGATGTAACCAGTCAGTCTGTTAATACAATCTGATGGGATTATGACGTGGTCTGGAGGTGTAACCAGTCAGTCTGTTAATAAAATCTGATGGGATTATGACGTGGTCTGGAGATGTAACCAGTGTGAAACGGCTAGCTAGTTAGCGGCGGTGCGCGCCTGTCGCGTATTACAGTTTTTCTCAGTCGCTTTGGTGCATTTCTTAGAACAAAAGTGCAATTCTTGATACTACTTGTACAAATTCCAAAATCATCTAGTCACTTGTGTACATCATTAAAGCAATTTCTTATTCCTTTGAACAAATTGCAATTGATAATGTACAAGTGTCAGCTTTTTTCCACATTATCAATTGCTCATGTCATGTTGATCAAAATATAGTAGATGGTTCTCTGTTGAATAGTCCCCCTCAAAACATCTAGGCATTAGTTCCTTGCATAAGCCATTACATGCAAAATTGTTGATCTAT
Source organism: Oncorhynchus nerka (assembly GCF_034236695.1). Lineage (NCBI taxonomy): Eukaryota > Metazoa > Chordata > Actinopteri > Salmoniformes > Salmonidae > Oncorhynchus > Oncorhynchus nerka. The sequence goes on along the minus strand of NC_088419.1, from coordinate 97,965,848 downwards.
TTGTCATAAACTGTCAAGCACAGTTTTACACATTTCTATTAGACTTTTGTACAAAAACGTGAATTGATGAATCGTGCAAGTGAAATTGACCCTCACTCATGAAGGAATATAAAGTGTTAGTTCAACCAACAATCAACCAGTTGTCTAAATTGCTCAAAGTTGCATCTCATGAAGAATCAATTGGCAAGCATATATAGACAGACCACAACACTGAGTTGCAATTTTCCAATAATGAATGGACCAGGAAACGAACAGGGTCAACAGCCAAGAGGAGGAAGAAGAGGAGCAAGGATGCGTGGTAGAAGGCAAAAAAAAGAAGAAGAGGCAGAAGAGGACATAGGCGCATATCTGATGACATAAGGGCCACTATTGTAGACCATGTTGTCAATCATGGCCTTAAAATGGCTGAGGAGGGTCGAAGGGAGGATGGATAAGGCATTCCAAAAGATTCGTTCCACGTTGCATTGGAAGGGAAAATATCCGGTGTGATGTGGATGAGAATATGTGGGCCGACCGACAGGAACGCCTGGATGTGTAGAGACAGCACAACAGTGCTGCGGGCAAAGTTGTGCCTTAGGGGTGGTTTCCTGTGTTTCTTTCTAATTTAGTTTTCCTTTGTGCCCCTTGGGTTGTCCAGTCTCTTTCAATCAATAACCCACATACAGTAATATGTAAATAGTACTGTTGAAATTGATATATGCCATAGAAGTGCAGCCTTGTGCATTTTCAATACAGTAACTGTCATCCAAACTGTAGCTTACAGTTTTACTCAGTCGCTTTGGTGCATTTCTTAGATCAAAAGTGCAGTTCTTGAAACTACTTGTACAAATTCCAAATCATCTAGTCACTTGTGCACATCATTAAAGCAATTTCTTATTCCTTTTGAACAAATTGCAATTGATAATGTACAAGTGTCAGCTTTTTTCCACATTATCAATTGCTCATGTCATGTTGATCAAAATATAGTAGATGGTTCTCTGTTGAATAGTCTTACCCCTCAAAACATCTAGGCATTCGTTCCTTGCATAAGCCATTACATGCAAAATTGTTGAACTATTTGTCATAAACTGTCAAGCACAGTTTTACACATTTCTATTAGACTTTTGTACAAAAACGTGAATTGATGAATCGTGCAGGTGAAATTGACCCTCACTCATGAAGGAATGTAAAGTGTTAGTTCAACCAACAATCAACCAGTTGTCTAAATTTCTCAAAGGTGCATCTCATGAAGAATCAATTGGCAAGCATATATAGACAGACCAAAAACACAGAGTTGCAATTTTCCAATAATGGATGGACCAGGAAATGAACAGGGTCAACAGCCAAGAGGAGGAAGAAGAGGAGCAAGGATGCATGATGGAAGGCAAAACAGAGGAAGAGGCAGAAGAGGACATAGGCTCCACCTGGCACAGCCAGAAGAGGACTGGCCACCCCTCATAGCCTGGTTCCTCTCTAGGTTTATAATCTCCACCCGGCACAGCCAGAAGAGGACTGGCCACCCCTCATAGCCTGGTTCCTCTCTAGGTTTATAATCTCCACCCGGCACAGCCAGAAGAGGACTGGCCACCCCTCATAGCCTGGTTCCTCTCTAGGTTTATAATCTCCACCCGGCACAGCCAGAAGAGGACTGGCCACCCCTCATAGCCTGGTTCCTCTCTAGGTTTATAATCTCCACCCGGCACAGCCAGAAGAGGACTGGCCACCCTCATAGCCTGGTTCCTCTCTAGGTTTATAATCTCCACCCGGCACAGCCAGACCCCTCAGCCTGGTTCCTCTCTAGGACTGGCCACCCACTCCTCATAGCCTGGTTCCTCTCTAGGTTTATAATCTCCACCCGGCACAGCCAGAAGAGGACTGGCCACCCCTCATAGCCTGGTTCCTCTCTAGGTTTATAATCTCCACCCGGCACAGCCAGAAGAGGACTGGCCACCCCTCATAGCCTGGTTCCTCTCTAGGTTTATAATCTCCACCCGGCACAGCCAGAAGAGGACTGGCCACCCCTCATAGCCTGGTTCCTCTCTAGGTTTATAATCTCCACCCGGCACAGCCAGAAGAGGACTGGCCACCCCTCATAGCCTGGTTCCTCTCTAGGTTTATAATCTCCACCCGGCACAGCCAGAAGAGGACTGGCCACCCCTCATAGCCTGGTGGAAGGTGGAAGGAACATGCAATATATGTACATGTTATGTCACTCTTCCTTACCAAAACAAATTCAACTGTGTGTTCTGGGATATGGCATATAATGGAGTGGGAATCAAGTTAACCCTCCCACATGCAGAAGACGGGGTCGGAATATCATCGGTCACAGAGCTACTGTGGATTTGCCAGGCCAATGGGGAGGAAATATCACCATGTGTGCTGCTATTTCGGAGCATGGTGTCCTAACCCATATCCCCCTTATAGGGCCATACAACACCCAGCATCTACTCAACTTTTTAGAGACTCTCTACAGGGCTCTCATCCCTGATGATGAGAGGGTTCTGTTTAGAGAGGATTTGCCAAAGTATGTGGTCATTTGTGATAATGTGAGTTTCCATCGATCAAACATAAGGCAATGGTTTGTGACCCACCCGAGGATGCTCATAAAATTCCTCCCACCTTATTCACCATTCCTTAAGCAAATTGAGGAGTTATTTTCAGCATGGAGGTGGAAGGTGTACGATCGTCAGCCACACACACAGATGACCCTGCTGGCTGCAATGGATGCAGCATGTGAGGACATCACAGTAGACGCCTGCAGAGGATGGATAAGGCATTCCAAAAGATTCTTTCCACGTTGCATTGGAAGGGAAAATATCCGGTGTGATGTGGATGAGAATATGTGGGCCGACAGACAGGAACGTCTGGTTGTGTAGAGACAGCACAACAGTGCTGCGGGCAAAGTTGTGCCTTAGGGGTGGTTTCCGGTGTTTCTTTCTAATTTAGTTTTTTTTCCTTTGTGCCTCTTGGGTTGGTCCAGTCTCCTTCAATCAATAACCCACATACAGTAATAAGTTATGTCCCCTCGCTCTGAGGACCTTGATGGAGTTATTTCCCCTCGCTCTGAGGACTTTGAAGGAGTTATGTCCCCTCGCTCTGAGGACCTTGATGGAGTTATGTCCCCTCACTCTGAGGAGATGGACCTTGATTGGAGTTATGTCCCTCGCTCTGAGGACCTTGAGGACCTTGGAGTTATGTCCCTCTAGCTTCTGAGGACCTTGAAGGAGTTATGTCCCCTAGCTCTGAGGACCTTGAAGGAGTTATTATGTCCCCTCGCTCTGAGGACCTTGAAGGAGTTATGTCCCCTTGCTCTGAGGACCTTGAAGGAGTTATGTCCCTCGCTCTGAGGACCTTGAAGGAGTTATGTCCCCTCGCTCTGAGGACCTTGAATTGAGTTATGTCCCTCGCTCTGAGGACCTTGAAGGAGTTATGTCCCCTCGCTCTGAGGACCTGAGGACCTTGAACCTTGAAGGAGTTAGGACCTTGAAGGAGTTATGTCCCTCGCTCTGAGGACCTTGGAGTTATGTCCCTCTGATCTGAGGACCTTGAATGAGTTATGTCCCCTCGCTCTGAGGACCTTGAAGGAGTTATGTCCCCTCGCTCTGAGGACCTTGATGGAGTTATTCCCCTCGCTCTGAGGACCTTGATGGAGTTATGTCCCCTCGCTCTGAGGACCTTGATGGAGTTATTTCCGCTCTGAGGACCTTGATGGAGTTATGTCCCCTCGCTCTGAGGACCTTGAAGGAGTTATTTCCCCTCGCTCTGAGGACCTTGATGGAGTTATTTCCCCTCGCTCTGAGGACCTTGAAGGAGTTATGTCCCCTCGCTCTGAGGACCTTGATGGAGTTATGTCCCCTCTCTGAGGACCTTGATGGAGTTAGTTATGTCCCCTCGCTCTGAGGACCTTGAAGGAGTTATTTCCCCTCGCTCTGAGGACCTTGATGGAGTTATGTCCCCTCGCTCTGAGGACCTTGAAGGAGTTATGTCCCCTTGAAGGAGTTATGTCCCCTCGCTCTGAGGACCTTGAAGGAGTTATGTCCCCTCGCTCTGAGGACCTTGACCTGGAGTTATGTCCCCTCGCTCTGAGGACCTTGAAGGAGTTATTTCCCCTCGCTCTGCTGAGGACCTTGATGGAGTTATTTCCCCTCGCTCTGAGGACCTTGATGGAGTTATGTCCCCTCGCTCTGAGGACCTTGATGGAGTTATGTCCCCTCGCTCTGAGGACCTTGATGGAGTTATGTCCCCTCGCTCTGAGGACCTTGAAGGAGTTATGTCCCCTCGCTCTGAGGACCTTGAAGGAGTTATGTCCCCTCGCTCTGAGGACCTTGAAGGGAGTTATGTCCCCTCGCTCTGAGGACCTTGAAGGAGTTATGTCCCTCGCTCTGAGGACCTTGAAGAGTTATTTCCCCTCGCTCTGAGGACCTTGATGGAGTTATTTTCCCTCGCTCTGAGGACCTTGATGGAGTTATGTCCCCTCGCTCTGAGGACCTTGATGGAGTTATGTCCCCTCGCTCTGAGGACCTTGATGGAGTTATGTCCCCTCGCTCTGAGGACCTTGATGGAGTTATGTCCCCTCGCTCTGAGGACCTTGATGGAGTTATGTCCCCTCGCTCTGAGGACCTTGAAGGAGTTATGTCCCCTCGCTCTGAGGACCTTGATGGAGTTATGTCCCTCGCTCTGAGGACCTTGATGGAGTTATGTCCCCTCGCTCTGAGGACCTTGAAGGAGTTATGTCCCCTCGCTCTGAGGACCTTGATGGAAGTTATGTCCCCTCGCTCTGAGGACCTTGATGGAGTTATGTCCCCTCGCTCTGAGGACCTTGAAGGACCCCTTCTGAGGACCTTGATGGAGTTATGTCCCCTGAGGACCTTGAAGGAGTTATTTCCCTCGCTCTGAGGACCTTGAAGGAGTTATGTCCCCTCGCTCTGAGGACCTTGAAGGAGTTATTTCCCCTCGCTCTGAGGACCTTGATGGAGTTATGTCCCTTGAAGGAGTTATGTCCCCTCGCTCTGAGGACCTTGAAGGAGTTATGTCCCCTCGCTCTGAGGACCTTGATGGAGTTATGTCCCCTCGCTCTGAGGACCTTGAGGAGTTATGAGGACCTTGAAGGAGTTATGTCCCCTCGCTCTGAGGACCTTGAAGGAGTTATGTCCCCTCGCTCTGAGGACCTTGATGGAGTTATTTCCCCTCGCTCTGAGGACCTTGATGGAGTTATTTCCCTCGGACCTTGAAGGAGTTATTTGATGGAGTTATGTCCCCCGCTCTGAGGACCCCCTTCTGAGGACCTGGGAGTTATGTCCCCTCGCTCTGAGGACCTTGAAGGAGTTATGTCCCCTCGCTCTGAGGACCTTGAAGGAGTTATGTCCCCTCGCTCTGAGGACCTTGATGGAGTTATTTCCCCTCGCTCTGAGGACCTTGAAGGAGTTATGTCCCCTCGCTCTGAGGACCTTGAAGGAGTTATGTCCCCTCGCTCTGAGGACCTTGATGGAGTTATGTCCCCTCGCTCTGAGGACCTTGATGGAGTTATTTCCCCTCGCTCTGAGGACCTTGATGGAGTTATGTCCCCTCGCTCTGAGGACCTTGATGGAGTTATGTCCCCTCGCTCTGAGGACCTTGATGGAGTTATGTCCCCTCGCTCTGAGGACCTTGATGGAGTTATGTCCCCTCGCTCTGAGGACCTTGATGGAGTTATGTCCCCTCGCTCTGAGGACCTTGATGGAGTTATGTCCCCTCGCTCTGAGGACCTTGAAGGAGTTATTTCCCCTCGCTCTGAGGACCTTGATGGAGTTATTTCCCCTCGCTCTGAGGACCTTGAAGGAGTTATGTCCCCTCGCTCTGAGGACCTTGAAGGAGTTATGTCCCCTCGCTCTGAGGACCTTGAAGGAGTTATGTCCCTCGCTCTGAGGACCTTGATGGAGTTATGTCCCCTCGCTCTGAGGACCTTGAAGGAGTTATTTCCCTCGCTCTGAGGACCTTGATGGAGTTATTTCCCTCGCTCTGAGGACCTTGATGGAGTTATGTCCCTCGCTCTGAGGACCTTGATGGAGTTATGTCCCCTCGCTCTGAGGACCTTGATGGAGTTATTTCCCTCGCTCTGAGGACCTTGATGGAGTTATGTCCCCTCGCTCTGAGGACCTTGAAGGAGTTATTCCCCTCGCTCTGAGGACCTTGATGGAGTTATGTCCCCTCGCTCTGAGGACCTTGATGGAGTTATGTCCCCTCGCTCTGAGGACCTTGATGGAGTTATGTCCCTCGCTCTGAGGACCTTGATGGAGTTATGTCCCTCGCTCTGAGGACCTTGATGGAGTTATGTCCCCTCGCTCTGAGGACCTTGATGGAGTTATGTCCCTCGCTCTGAGGACCTTGAAGGAGTTATGTCCCCTCGCTCTGAGGACCTTGATGGAGTTATTTCCCCTCGCTCTGAGGACTTTGAAGGAGTTATGTCCCCTCGCTCTGAGGACCTTGATGGAGTTATGTCCCCTCGCTCTGAGGACCTTGATGGAGTTATGTCCCCTCGCTCTGAGGACCTTGAAGGAGTTATGTCCCCTCGCTCTGAGGACCTTGAAGGGAGTTATGTCCCCTCGCTCTGAGGACCTTGATGGAGTTATGTCCCCTCGCTCTGAGGACCTTGATGGAGTTATTTCCCCTCGCTCTGAGGACCTTGATGGAGTTATTTCCCCTCGCTCTGAGGACCTTGATGGAGTTATGTCCCCTCGCTCGCTCTGAGGACCTTGATGGAGTTATGTCCCCTCGCTCTGAGGACCTTGATGGAGTTATGTCCCCTCGCTCTGAGGACCTTGAAGGAGTTATGTCCCCTCGCTCTGAGGACCTTGAAGGAGTTATGTCCCCTCGCTCTGAGGACCTTGAAGGAGTTATGTCCCCTCGCTCTGAGGACCTTGATGGAGTTATGTCCCCTCGCTCTGAGGACCTTGAAGGAGCTCTGATTGAAGGAGTTATGTCCCCGCTCTGAGGACCTTGAAGGAGTTATGTCCCCTCGCTCTGAGGACCTTGATGGAGGAGTTATTCCCCTCGCTCTGAGGACCTTGATGGAGTTATTTCCCCTCGCTCTGAGGACCTTGATGGAGTTATGTCCCCTCGCTCTGAGGACCTTGATGGAGTTATGTCCCCTCGCTCTGAGGACCTTGATGGAGTTATGTCCCCTCGCTCTGAGGACCTTGATGGAGTTATGTCCCCTCGCTCTGAGGACCTTGAAGGAGTTATGTCCCCTCGCTCTGAGGACCTTGATGGAGTTATGTCCCCTCGCTCTGAGGACCTTGAAGGAGTTATGTCCCCTCGCTCTGAGGACCTTGAATGAGTTATGTCCCCTCGCTCTGAGGACCTTGAAGGAGTTATGTCCCCTCGCTCTGAGGACCTTGAAGGAGTTATTTCCCCTCGCTCTGAGGACCTTGAAGGAGTTATTTCCCTCGCTCTGAGGACCTTGATGGAGTTATTTCCCCTCGCTCTGAGGACCTTGAAGGAGTTATGTCCCCTCGCTCTGAGGACCTTGAAGGAGTTATGTCCCCTCGCTCTGAGGACCTTGAAGGAGTTATGTCCCCTCGCTCTGAGGACCTTGATGGAGTTATGTCCCCTCGCTCTGAGGACCTTGATGGAGTTATGTCCCCTCGCTCTGAGGACCTTGATGGAGTTATGTCCCCTCGCTCTGAGGACCTTGATGGAGTTATGTCCCCTCGCTCTGAGGACCTTGATGGAGTTATGTCCCCTCGCTCTGAGGACCTTGATGGAGTTATGTCCCCTCGCTCTGAGGACCTTGAAGGAGTTATGTCCCCGCTCTGAGGACCTTGATGGAGTTATGTCCCTCGCTCTGAGGACCTTGATGGAGTTATTTCCCTCGCTCTGAGGACCTTGAAGGAGTTATGTCCCCTCGCTCTGAGGACCTTGAAGGAGTTATGTCCCCTCGCTCTGAGGACCTTGAATGGAATGTCCCCGCTCTGAGGACCTTGAAGGAGTTATGTCCCCTGCTCTGAGGACCTTGATGGAGTTGATGTTCCTCGCTGAGGACCTTGAAGGAGTTATGTCCCCTCGCTCTGAGGACCTTGATGGAGTTATTTCCCCTCGCTCTGAGGACCTTGATGGAGTTATGTCCCCTCGCTCTGAGGACCTTGAAGGAGTTATGTCCCCTCGCTCTGAGGACCTTGAAGGAGTTATTTCCCCTCGCTCTGAGGACCTTGACCTTGAAGGAGTTATGTCCCCTCGCTCTGAGGACCTTGAAGGAGTTATGTCCCCTCGCTCTGAGGACCTTGAAGGAGTTATGTCCCCGCTCTGAGGACCTTGAAGGATGTCCCCTCGCTCTGAGGACCTTGATGGAGTTATGTCCCCTCGCTCTGAGGACCTTGATGGAGTTATGTCCCCTCGCTCTGAGGACCTTGAAGGAGTTATGTCCCTCGCTCTGAGGACCTTGATGGAGTTATGTCCCCTCGCTCTGAGGACCTTGATGGAGTTATGTCCCCTCGCTCTGAGGACCTTGATGGAGTTATGTCCCCTCGCTCTGAGGACCTTGAAGGAGTTATTTCCCCTCGCTCTGAGGACCTTGATGGAGTTATGTCCCCTCGCTCTGAGGACCTTGAAGGAGTTATTTCCCCTCGCTCTGAGGACCTTGATGGAGTTATTTCCCTTCGCTCTGAGGACCTTGATGGAGTTATGTCCCTCGCTCTGAGGACCTTGATGGAGTTATGAGGACCTCCCCTCGCTCTGAGGACCTTGATGGAGTTATGTCCCCTCGCTCTGAGGACCTTGATGGAGTTATGTCCCCTCGCTCTGAGGACCTTGATGGAGTTATGTCCCCTCGCTCTGAGGACCTTGATGGAGTTATGTCCCCTCGCTCTGAGGACCTTGAAGGAGTTATTTCCCCTCGCTCTGAGGACCTTGAAGGAGTTATTTCCCCTCGCTCTGAGGACCTTGATGGAGTTATGTCCCCTCGCTCTGAGGACCTTGAAGGAGTTATTTCCCCTCGCTCTGAGGACCTTGAAGGAGTTATGTCCCCTCGCTCTGAGGACCTTGAAGGAGTTATGTCCCCTCGCTCTGAGGACCTTGAAGGAGTTATGTCCCCTCGCTCTGAGGACCTTGAAGGAGTTATGTCCCCTCGCTCTGAGGACCTTGATGGAATTATTTCCGCTCTGAGGACCTTGAAGGAGTTATTTCCCCTCGCTCTGAGGACCTTGATGGAGTTATGTCCCCTCGCTCTGAGGACCTTGAAGGAGTTATGTTCCCCTCGCTCTGAGGACCTTGATGGAGTTATGTCCCCTCGCTCTGAGGACCTTGATGGAGTTATGTCCCCTCGCTCTGAGGACCTTGAAGGAGTTATGTCCCCTCGCTCTGAGGACCTTGATGGAGTTATGTCCCTCGCTCTGAGGACCTTGATGGAGGACCTTGATGGAGTTATGTCCCTCGCTCTGAGGACCTTGAAGGAGTTATGTCCCTCGCTCTGAGGACCTTGATGGAGTTATGTCCCTCGCTCTGAGGACCTTGATGGAGTTATGTCCCCTCGCTCTGAGGACCTTGATGGAGTTATGTCCCCTCGCTCTGAGGACCTTGATGGAGTTATGTCCCCTCGCTCTGAGGACCTTGAAGGAGTTATGTCCCCTCGCTCTGAGGACCTTGAAGGAGTTATGTCCCTCGCTCTGAGGACCTTGAAGGAGTTATGTCCCCTCGCTCTGAGGACCTTGAAGGAGTTATGTCCCCTCGCTCTGAGGACCTTGAAGGAGTTATGTCCCCTCGCTCTGAGGACCTTGAAGGAGTTATGTCCCCTCGCTCTGAGGACCTTGATGGAGTTATTTCCCCTCGCTCTGAGGACCTTGATGGAGTTATGTCCCCTCGCTCTGAGGACCTTGATGGAGTTATGTCCCCTCGCTCTGAGGACCTTGAAGGAGTTATGTCCCGCTCTGAGGACCTGAGGACCCCTCGCTCTGAGGACCTTGATGGAGTTATGTCCCCTCGCTCTGAGGACCTTGATGGAGTTATGTCCCCTCGCTCTGAGGACCTTGAAGGAGTTATTTCCCCTCGCTCTGAGGACCTTGATGGAGGACCTTATTATTTCCCCTCGCTCTGAGGACCTTGATGGAGTTATGTCCCCTCGCTCTGAGGACCTTGATGGAGTTATGTCCCCTCGCTCTGAGGACCTTGATGGAGTTATGTCCCCTCGCTCTGAGGACCTTGAAGGAGTTATGTCCCCTCGCTCTGAGGACCTTGAAGGAGTTATGTCCCCTCCTCCTTGAAGGAGACCTTATGCTCTGAGGACCTTGATGGAGTTATTTCCCTCGCTCTGAGGACCTTGATGGAGTTATTTCCCCGCTCGCTCTGAGGACCTTGAAGGAGTTATGTCCCCTCGCTCTGAGGACCTTGATGGAGTTATGTCCCCTCGCTCTGAGGACCTTGATGGAGTTATGTCCCCTCGCTCTGAGGACCTTGAAGGAGTTATGTCCCCTCGCTCTGAGGACCTTGATGGAGTTATGTCCCCTGCTCTGAGGACCTTGAAGGAGTTATGTCCCTCGCTCTGAGGACCTTGATGGAGTTATTTCCCCTCGCTCTGAGGACCTTGATGGAGTTATGTCCCCTCGCTCTGAGGACCTTGATGGAGTTATGTCCCCTCGCTCTGAGGACCTTGATGGAGTTATGTCCCCTCGCTCTGAGGACCTTGATGGAGTTATGTCCCCTCGCTCTGAGGACCTTGATGGAGTTATGTCCCCTCGCTCTGAGGACCTTGAAGGAGTTATGTCCCCTCGCTCTGAGGACCTTGATGGAGTTATGTCCCCTCGCTCTGAGGACCTTGAAGGAGTTATTTCCCCTCGCTCTGAGGACCTTGATGGAGTTATTTCCGCTCTGAGGACCTTGAAGGAGTTATGTCCCCTCGCTCTGAGGACCTTGAAGGAGTTATTTCCCCTCGCTCTGAGGACCTTGATGGAGTTATTTCCCCTCGCTCTGAGGACCTTGAAGGAGTTATGTCCCCTCGCTCTGAGGACCTTGAAGGAGTTATGTCCCCTCGCTCTGAGGACCTTGATGGAGTTATGTCCCCTCGCTCTGAGGACCTTGATGGAGTTATGTCCCCTCGCTCTGAGGACCTTGATGGAGTTATGTCCCCTGCTCTGAGGACCTTGAAGGAGTTATGTCCCCTCGCTCTGAGGACCTTGATGGAGTTATGTCCCCTCGCTCTGAGGACCTTGATGGAGTTATGTCCCCTCGCTCTGAGGACCTTGAAGGAGTTATTGAAGGAGTCCCCTCGCCTTGATGGAGTTATTTCTGAGGACCTTGAAGGAGTTATTTCCCTCGCTCTGAGGACCTTGAAGGAGTTATGTCCCTCGCTCTGAGGACCTTGAAGGAGTTATGTCCCCTCGCTCTGAGGACCTTGAAGGAGTTATGTCCCCTCGCTCTGAGGACCTTGAAGGAGTTATGTCCCCTCGCTCTGAGGACCTTGAAGGAGTTATGTCCCCTCGCTCTGAGGACCTTGAAGGAGTTATGTCCTTGAGGACCTTGAAGGAGTTATTTCCCCTCGCTCTGAGGACCTTGAAGGAGTTATGTTCCCTCTGAGGACCTTGAAGGAGTTATTTCCCTCGCTCTGAGGACCTTGATGGAGTTATGTCCCCTCGCTCTGAGGACCTTGAAGGAGTTATGTCCCTCGCTCTGAGGACCTTGATGGAGTTATGTCCCTCGCTCTGAGGACCTCTGAGGACCTTGGGAGTTATGTCCCCTCGCTCTGAGGACCTTGAAGGAGTTATGGAGGACCTTCCCCTCGCTCTGAGGACCTTGATGGAGTTATGTCCCCTCGCTCTGAGGACCTTGAAGGAGTTATGTCCCCTCGCTCTGAGGACCTTGAAGGAGTTATGTCCCCTCTCTGAGGACCTTGATGGAGTTATGTCCCCTCGCTCTGAGGACCTTGAAGGAGTTATTTCCCCTCGCTCTGAGGACCTTGATGGAGTTATGTCCCTCGCTCTGAGTTATTATGTCCCCTCGCTCTGAGGACCTTGAAGGAGTTACCTTCTGAGGACCTGGGAGTTATGTCCCCTCGCTCTGAGGACCTTGATGGAGTTATGTCCCCTCGCTCTGAGGACCTTGAAGGAGTTATGTCTGAGGACCTTGATGGAGTTATGTCCCCTCGCTCTGAGGACCTTGAAGGAGTTATGTCCCCCCTCGCTCTGAGGACCTTGATGGAGTTATGTCCCCTCGCTCTGAGGACCTTGAAGGAGTTATTTCCCCTCGCTCTGAGGACCTTGAGGACCTTGAAGAGTTATGTCCCCTCGCTCTGAGGACCTTGAAGGAGTTATGTCCCCTCGCTCTGAGGACCTTGATGGAGTTATGTCCCCTCGCTCTGAGGACCTTGAAGGAGTTATGTCCCCTCGCTCTGAGGACCTTGAAGGAGTTATGTCCCCTCGCTCTGAGGACCTTGAAGGAGTTATGTCCCCTCGCTCTGAGGACCTTGAAGGAGTTATGTCCCCTCGCTTGAAGGAGTTATGTCTGAGGACCTTGATGGAGTTATGTCCCCTCGCTCTGAGGACCTTGATGGAGTTATGTCCCCTCGCTCTGAGGACCTTGATGGAGTTATGTCCCCTCGCTCTGAGGACCTTGATTGATTTATGTCCCCTCGCTCTGAGGAGGAGTTATGTCCCCTCGCTCTGAGGACCTTGAAGGAGTTATGTCCCCTCGCTCTGAGGACCTTGAAGGAGTTATGTCCCCTCGCTCTGAGGACCTTGATGGAGTTATGTCCCCTCGCTCTGAGGACCTTGATGGAGTTATGTCCCCTCGCTCTGAGGACCTTGATGGAGGACCTTGAAGGAGTTATTTCCCCTCGCTCTGAGGACCTTGATGGAGTTATTTCCCCTCGCTCTGAGGACCTTGAAGGAGTTATGTCCCCTCGCTCTGAGGACCTTGAAGGAGTTATGTCCCCTCGCTCTGAGGACCTTGAAGGAGTTATGTCCCCTCGCTCTGAGGACCTTGATGGAGTTATGTCCCCTCGCTCTGAGGACCTTGAAGGAGTTATTTCCCCTCGCTCTGAGGACCTTGATGGAGTTATGTCCCTCGCTCTGAGGACCTTGATGGAGTTATGTCCCCTTCTGAGGACCTTGATGGAGTTATGTCCCCTCGCTCTGAGGACCTTGAAGGAGTTATGTCCCCTCGCTCTGAGGACCTTGAAGGAGTTATGTCCCCTCTGAGGACCTTGAAGGAGTTATGTCTCTGAGGACCTTGATGGAGTTATGTCCCCTCGCTCTGAGGACCTTGAAGGAGTTATGTCCCCTCGCTCTGAGGACCTTGAAGGAGTTATTTCCCCTCGCTCTGAGGACCTTGATGGAGTTATTTCCCCTCGCTCTGAGGACCTTGATGGAGTTATGTCCCCTCGCTCTGAGGACCTTGATGGAGTTATGTCCCCTCGCTCTGAGGACCTTGATGGAGTTATGTCCCCTCGCTCTGAGGACCTTGACCCCTCGCTCTGAGGACCTTGATGGAGTTATGTCCCCTCGCTCTGAGGACCTTGATGGAGTTATTTCCCCTTCTGAGGACCTTGAAGGAGTTATGTCCCCGCTCTGAGGACCTTGATGGAGTTATGTCCCCTCGCTCTGAGGACCTTGATGGAGTTATGTCCCCTCGCTCTGAGGACCTTGATGGAGTTATGTCCCCTCGCTCTGAGGACCTTGATGGAGTTATGTCCCCTCGCTCTGAGGACCTTGAAGGAGTTATGTCCCCTCGCTCTGAGGACCTTGATGGAGTTATGTCCCTCGCTCTGAGGACCTTGATGGAGTTATGTCCCCTCGAGGACCTTGATTATTTCCCCTCGCTCTGAGGACCTTGAAGGAGTTATTTCCCCTGCTCTGAGGACCTTGAAGGAGTTATGTCCCCTGAGGACCTTGAAGGAGTTATTTCGCTCTGAGGACCTTGATGGAGTTATTTCCCCTCGCTCTGAGGACCTTGATGGAGTTATGTCCCCTCGCTCTGAGGACCTTGAAGGAGTTATGTCCCCGCTCTGAGGACCTGAGGACCTTGAGGACCTTGGAGGAGTTATGTCCCCTCGCTCTGAGGACCTTGAAGGAGTTATGTCCCCTCGCTCTGAGGACCTTGAAGGAGTTATTTCCCCTCGCTCTGAGGACCTTGATGGAGTTATTTCCGCTCTGAGGACCTTGAAGGAGTTATGTCCCCTCGCTCTGAGGACCTTGAAGGAGTTATGTCCCCTCGCTCTGAGGACCTTGAAGGAGTTATGTCCCCTCGCTCTGAGGACCTTGAAGGAGTTATTCCCCTCGCTCTGAGGACCTTGAAGGAGTTATTTCCCCTCGCTCTGAGGACCTTGATGGAGTTATTTCCCCTCGCTCTGAGGACCTTGATGGAGTTATGTCCCCTCGCTCTGAGGACCTTGATGGAGTTATGTCCCCTCGCTCTGAGGACCTTGATGGAGTTATGTCCCCTCGCTCTGAGGACCTTCTGAGGACCTTGATGGAGTTATGTCCCCTCGCTCTGAGGACCTTGATGGAGTTATGTCCCCTCGCTCTGAGGACCTTGATTATGTCCCCTCGCTCTGAGGACCTTGAAGGAGTTATGTCCCCTCGCTCTGAGGACCTTGATGGAGTTATGTCCCCTCGCTCTGAGGACCTTGAAGGAGTTATGTCCCCTCGCTCTGAGGACCTTGAAGGAGTTATGTCCCCTCGCTCTGAGGACCTTGATGGAGTTATGTCCCCTCGCTCTGAGGACCTTGATGGAGTTATGTCCCCTCGCTCTGAGGACCTTGAAGGAGTTATGTCCCCTGAGGACCTTGAAGGAGTTATTTCGCTCTGAGGACCTTGATGGAGTTATGTCCCCTCGCTCTGATTGATCCCGCTCGCTCTGAGGACCTTGATGGAGTTATGTCCCCTCGCTCTGAGGACCTTGAAGGAGTTATGTTCCCTCGCTCTGAGGACCTTGAGGAGTTATGTCCCCTTGAGGACCTTGAAGGAGTTATGTCCCTCTGAGGACCTTGAAGGAGTTATGTCCCCTCTGAAGACCTTGAAGGAGTTATGTCCCCTCGCTCTGAGGACCTTGAAGGAGTTATGTCCCCTCGCTCTGAGGACCTTGATGGAATTATTTCCGCTCTGAGGACCTTGAAGGAGTTATTTCCCCTCGCTCTGAGGACCTTGATGGAGTTATTTCCCCTCGCTCTGAGGACCTTGAAGGAGTTATGTCCCCTCGCTCTGAGGACCTTGAAGGAGTTATGTCCCCTCGCTCTGAGGACCTTGATGGAGTTATGTCCCCTCGCTCTGAGGACCTTGATGGAGTTATGTCCCCTCGCTCTGAGGACCTTGATGGAGTTATGTCCCCTCGCTCTGAGGACCCTCGCTCTGAGGACCTTGATGGAGTTATGTCCCCTCGCTCTGAGGACCTTGATGGAGTTATGTCCCCTCGCTCTGAGGACCTTGATGGTTACCCCTTGATGGAGTTATGTCCCCTCGCTCTGAGGACCTTGATGGAGTTATGTCCCCTCGCTCTGAGGACCTTGAAGGAGTTATTTCCCCTCGCTCTGAGGACCTTGAAGGAGTTATGTCCCCTAGCTCTGAGGACCTTGAAGGAGTTATGTCCCCTCGCTCTGAGGACCTTGAATGAGTTATGTCCCCTTGCTCTGAGGACCTTGAAGGAGTTATGTCCCCTCGCTCTGAGGACCTGAGGACCTTGAGGACCTTGGAGTTATTTCCCCTCGCTCTGAGGACCTTGATGGAGTTATTTCCCCTCGCTCTGAGGACCTTGATGGAGTTATGTCCCCTCGCTCTGAGGACCTTGATGGAGTTATGTCCCCTCGCTCTGAGGACCTTGATGGAGTTATTTCCCCTCGCTCTGAGGACCTTGAAGGAGTTATGTCCCCTCGCTCTGAGGACCTTGATGGAGTTATGTCCCCTCGCTCTGAGGACCTTGAAGGAGTTATTCCCCTCGCTCTGAGGACCTTGATGGAGTTATTTCCCCTCGCTCTGAGGACCTTGAAGGAGTTATGTCCCCTCGCTCTGAGGACCTTGATGGAGTTATTTCCCTCGCTCTGAGGACCTTGATGGAGTTATGTTATGTCCCCTCGCTCTGAGGACCTTGATGGAGTTATGTCCCTCGCTCTGAGGACCTTGATGGAGTTATGTCCCCTCGCTCTGAGGACCTTGAAGGAGTTATTTCCCCTCGCTCTGAGGACCTTGATGGAGTTATTTCCGTCCCCTCGCACTGTGGACCTTGAAGGAGTTATTTCCCTCGCTCTGAGGACCTTGATGGAGTTATTTCCCCTCGCTCTGAGGACCTTGAAGGAGTTATGTCCCCTCGCTCTGAGGACCTTGAAGGAGTTATGTCCCCTCGCTCTGAGGACCTTGATGGAGTTATGTCCCCTCGCTCTGAGGACCTTGATGGAGTTATGTCCCCTCGCTCTGAGGACCTTGATGGAGTTATGTCCCTCGCTCTGAGGACCTTGAAGGAGTTATGTCCCCTCGCTCTGAGGACCTTGATGGAGTTATGTCCCCTCGCTCTGAGGACCTTGATGGAGTTATATCCCCTCGCTCTGAGGACCTTGAAGGAGTTATTTCCGCTCTGAGGACCTTGAAGGAGTTATTTCCCCTCTCTCTGAGGACCTTGATGGAGTTATTTCCGTTGAAGGAGTTATTTCCCTCTGTGGACCTTGAAGGATGTCCTCCCCTGCTCTGAGGACCTTGAAGGAGTTATGTCCCCTCGCTCTGAGGACCTTGAAGGACCCCTTCTGAGGACCTTGAAGGAGTTATGTCCCCTCGCTCTGAGGACCTTGAAGGAGTTATGTCCCCTCGCTCT
The DNA here is from genome assembly GCF_034236695.1 of Oncorhynchus nerka. Taxonomy (NCBI): domain Eukaryota; kingdom Metazoa; phylum Chordata; class Actinopteri; order Salmoniformes; family Salmonidae; genus Oncorhynchus; species Oncorhynchus nerka. The sequence continues at coordinate 97,949,111 of NC_088419.1, read as the reverse complement.
GAGGACCTGGAGTTATGTCCCCTCGCTCTGAGGACCTTGTGGAGTTATGTCCCCTCGCTCTGAGGACCTTGAAGGAGTTATGTCCCCTCGCTCTGAGGACCTTGAAGGAGTTATTTCCTCGCTCTGAGGACCTTGAAGGAGTTATGTCCCCTCGCTCTGAGGACCTTGAAGGAGTTATGTCCCCTCGCTCTGAGGACCTTGAAGGAGTTATGTCCCCTCGCTCTGAGGACCTTGAAGGAGTTATGTCCCCTCTCTGAGCTCTGAGGACCTTGAAGGAGTTATTTCCCCTCGCTCTGAGGACCTTGAAGGAGTTATGTCCCCTCGCTCTGAGGACCTTGGAGTTGATGGAGTTCCCCTGAGGACCTTGACCTTGAAGGAGTTATGTCCCCTCGCTCTGAGGACCTTGATGGAGTTATGTCCCCTCGCTCTGAGGACCTTGATGGAGTTATTTCCCCTCGGAGTTATTATGTCCCCTCGCTCTGAGGACCTTGATGGAGTTATGTCCCCTCGCTCTGAGGACCTTGAAGGAGTTATTTCCCCTCGCTCTGAGGACCTTGATGGAGTTATTTCCCCTCGCTCTGAGGACCTTGAAGGAGTTATGTCCCCTCGCTCTGAGGACCTTGATGGAGTTATTTCCCCTCGCTCTGAGGACCTTGATGTTATGTCCCCTCGCTCTGAGGACCTTGATGTCCCCTCGCTCTGAGGACCTTGAAGGAGTTATGTCCCTCGCTCTGAGGACCTTGATGGAGTTATGTCCCCTCGCTCTGAGGACCTTGAAGGAGTTATTTCCCCTCTCTGAGGACCTTGATGGAGTTATTTCCGCTCTGAGGACCTTGATTATCCCCTCGCTCTGAGGACCTTGAAGGAGTTATTTCCCCTCGCTCTGAGGACCTTGATGGAGTTATTTCCTCGCTCTGAGGACCTTGAAGGAGTTATGTCCCCTCGCTCTGAGGACCTTGAAGGAGTTATGTCCCCTCGCTCTGAGGACCTTGATGGAGTTATGTCCCCTCGCTCTGAGGACCTTGATGGAGTTATGTCCCCTCGCTCTGAGGACCTTGATGGAGTTATGTCCCCTCGCTCTGAGGACCTTGAAGGAGTTATGTCCCCTCGCTCTGAGGACCTTGATGGAGTTATGTCCCCTCGCTCTGAGGACCTTGATGGAGTTATATCCCCTCGCTCTGAGGACCTTGAAGGAGTTATTTCCGCTCTGAGGACCTTGAAGGAGTTATTTCCCCTCTCTCTGAGGACCTTGATGGAGTTATTTCCGCTCTGAGGACCTTGAAGGAGTTATTTCCCCTCGCTCTGTGGACCTTGAAGGAGTTATGTCCCCTCGCTCTGAGGACTTTGAAGGAGTTATGTCCCCTCGCTCTGAGGACCTTGAAGGTGTTATGTCCCCTCGCTCTGAGGACCTTGAAGGAGTTATGTCCCCTCGCTCTGAGGACCTTGATGGAGTCCCCTCGCTCTGAGGACCTTGAAGGAGTTATGTCCCCTCGCTCTGAGGACCTTGATGGAGTTATGTCCCCTCGCTCTGAGGACCTTGATGGAGTTATGTCCCCTCGCTCTGAGGACCATGATGGAGTTATGTCCCCTCGCTCTGAGGACCTTGATATAGTTATGTCCCCTCGCTCTGAGGACCTTGATGGAGTTATGTCCCCTCGCTCTGAGGACCTTGATGGAGTTATGTCCCCTCGCTCTGAGGACCTTGAAGGAGTTATTTCCCCTCGCTCTGAGGACCTTGAAGGAGTTATGTCCCCTAGCTCTGAGGACCTTGAAGGAGTTATGTCCCCTCGCTCTGAGGACCTTGAATGAGTTATGTCCCCTTGCTCTGAGGACCTTGAAGGAGTTATGTCCCCTCGCTCTGAGGACCTTGAAGGAGTTATTTCCCCTCGCTCTGAGGACCTTGATGGAGTTATTTCCCCTCGCTCTGAGGACCTTGATGGAGTTATTTCCCCTCGCTCTGAGGACCTTGATGGAGTTATGTCCCCTCGCTCTGAGGACCTTGATGGAGTTATGTCCCCTCTTTCTGAGGACCTTGATGGAGTTATTTCCCCTCGCTCTGAGGACTTTGAAGGAGTTATGTCCCCTCGCTCTGAGGACCTTGATGGAGTTATGTCCCCTCGCTCTGAGGACCTTGAAGGAGTTATTTCCCCTCGCTCTGAGGACCTTGATGGAGTTATTTCCCCTCGCTCTGAGGACCTTGAAGGAGTTATGTCCCCTCGCTAGGAGGACCTTGATGGAGTTATTTTCCCTCGCTCTGAGGACCTTGATGGTTATGTCCCCTCGCTCTGAGGACCTTGATGGCGTTATGTCCCCTCGCTCTGAGGACCTTGATGGAGTTATGTCCCCTCGCTCTGAGGACCTTGATGGAGTTATGTCCCCTCGCTCTGAGGACCTTGATGGAGTTATGTCCCCTCGCTCTGAGGACCTTGAAGGAGTTATTTCCCCTCGCTCTGAGGACGTTGATGGAGTTATTTCCGCTCTGAGGACCTTGAAGGAGTTATGTCCCCTCGCACTGTGGACCTTGAAGGAGTTATTTCCCCTCGCTCTGAGGACCTTGATGGAGTTATTTCCCCTCGCTCTGAGGACCTTGAAGGAGTTATGTCCCCTCGCTCTGAGGACCTTGAAGGAGTTATGTCCCCTCGCTCTGAGGACCTTGATGGAGTTATGTCCCCTCGCTCTGAGGACCTTGATGGAGTTATGTCCCCTCGCTCTGAGGACCTTGATGGAGTTATGTCCCCTCGCTCCGAGGACCTTGAAGGAGTTATGTCCCCTCGCTCTGAGGACCTTGATGGAGTTATGTCCCCTCGCTCTGAGGACCTTGATGGAGTTATATCCCCTCGCTCTGAGGACCTTGAAGGAGTTATTTCCGCTCTGAGGACCTTGAAGGAGTTATTTCCCCTCTCTCTGAGGACCTTGATGGAGTTATTTCCGTTCTGAGGACCTTGAAGGAGTTATTTCCCCTCGCTCTGTGGACCTTGAAGGAGTTATGTCCCCTCGCTCTGAGGACTTTGAAGGAGTTATGTCCCCTCGCTCTGAGGACCTTGAAGGTGTTATGTCCCCTCGCTCTGAGGACCTTGAAGGAGTTATGTACCCTCGCTCTGAGGACCTTGAAGGAGTTATGTCCCCTCGCTCTGAGGACCTTGAAGGAGTTATGTCCCCTCGCTCTGAGGACCTTGAAGGAGTTATTTCCCCTCGCTCTGAGGACCTTGAAGGAGTTATTTCCCCTCGCTCTGAGGACCTTGATGGAGTTATTTCCCCTCGCTCTGAGGACCTTGAAGGAGTTATTTCCACTCGCTCTGAGGACCTTGAAGGAGTTATTTCCCCTCGCTCTGAGGACCTTGAAGGAGTTATGTCCCCTCGCTCTGAGGACCTTGATGGAGTTATGTCCCCTCGCTCTGAGGACCTTGAAGGAGTTATGTCCCCTCGCTCTGAGGACCTTGATGGAGTTATGTCCCCTCGCTCTGAGGACCTTGATGGAGTTATGTCCCCTCGCTCTGAGGACCTTGATGGAGTTATGTCCCTCGCTCTGAGGACCTTGATAGGTTATGTCCCCTCGCTCTGAGGACCTTGATGGAGTTATGTCCCCTCGCTCTGAGGACCTTGATGGAGTTATGTCCTTGAGGACCTTGGAGTTATTTCCCCTCGCTCTGAGGACCTTGATGAAGGAGTTATGTCCCTCGCTCTGAGGACCTTGAAGGAGTTATGTCCCCTCGCTCTGAGGACCTTGAAGGAGTTATGTCCCCTGCTCTGAGGACCTTGAAGGAGTTATTTCCCCTCTCTGAGGACCTTGAAGGAGTTATGTCCCCTCGCTCTGAGGACCTTGAGGACCTGAAGGAGTTATGTCCCCTCGCTCTGAGGACCTTGATGGAGTTATGTCCCCTCGCTCTGAGGACCTTGAAGGAGTTATGTCCCCTGAGGACCTTGCCCCTCGCTCTGAGGACCTTGAAGGAGTTATTTCCCCTCGCTCTGAGGACCTTGAAGGAGTTATGTCCCCTCGCTCTGAGGACCTTGAAGGAGTTATTGTCCCCTCGCTCTGAGGACCTTGAAGGAGTTATGTCCCTCGCTCTGAGGACCTTATTATCCCCTCGCTCTGAGGACCTTGAAGGAGTTATTTCCCTCGCTCTGAGGACTTGATTGAAGGAGTTATTTCCCCTCGCTCTGAGGACCTTGAAGGAGTTATTTCCCCTCGCTCTGAGGACCTTGGAGTTATGTCCTTCTGAGGACCTTGAAGGAGTTATTTCCCTCGGAGTTATGTCCCCTCGCTCTGAGGACCTTGAAGGAGTTATTTCCCCTCGCTCTGAGGACCTTGAAGGAGTTATGTCCCCTCGCTCTGAGGACCTTGAAGGAGTTATGTCCCCTCGCTCTGAGGACCTTGATGGAGTTATGTCCCCTCGCTCTGAGGACCTTGAAGGAGTTATGTCCCCTCGCTCTGAGGACCTTGAAGGAGTTATGTCCCCTCGCTCTGAGGACCTTGATGGAGTTATGTCCCCTCGCTCTGAGGACCTTGATGGAGTTATGTCCCCTCGCTCTGAGGACCTTGATGGAGTTATGTCCCCTCGCTCTGAGGACCTTGAAGGAGTTATGTCCCCTCGCTCTGAGGACCTTGATGGAGTTATGTCCCCTCGCTCTGAGGACCTTGATGGAGTTATGTCCCCTCGCTCTGAGGACCTTGAAGGAGTTATTTCCCTCTGAGGACTGAGGACCTTGAAGGAGTTATGTCCCTCGCTCTGAGGACCTTGAAGGAGTTATGTCCCCTCGCTCTGAGGACCTTGAAGGAGTTATGTCCCCTCGCTCTGAGGACCTTGAAGGAGTTATGTCCCTCGCTCTGAGGACCTTGAAGGAGTTATTTCCCCTCGCTCTGAGGACCTTGAAGGACCTTGAGGACCTTGAAGGAGTTATTTCCCCTCGCTCTGAGGACCTTGATGGAGTTATTTCCCCTCGCTCTGAGGACCTTGATGGAGTTATGTCCCCTCGCTCTGAGGACCTTGAAGGAGTTATTTCCCCTCGCTCTGAGGACCTTGAAGGAGTTATGTCCCCTCGCTCTGAGGACCTTGAAGGAGTTATTTCCCCTCGCTCTGAGGACCTTGATGGGACCTTGAGTTATGTCCCTCGCTCTGAGGACCTTGAAGGAGTTATGTCCCCTCGCTCTGAGGACCTTGAAGGAGTTATTTCCCCTCGCTCTGAGGACCTTGACCTATGCTCTGAGGACCTTGAAGGAGTTATGTCCCCTCGCTCTGAGGACCTTGAAGGAGTTATGTCCCCTCGCTCTGAGGACCTTGAAGGAGTTATGTCCCCTCGCTCTGAGGACCTTGAAGGAGTTATGTCCCCTCGCTCTGAGGACCTTGATGGAGTTATGTCCCCTCGCTCTGAGGACCTTGATGGAGTTATGTCCCCTCGCTCTGAGGACCTTGATGGAGTTATGTCCCCTCGCTCTGAGGACCTTGAAGGAGTTATGTCCCCTCGCTCTGAGGACCTTGAAGGAGTTATGTCCCCTCGCTCTGAGGACCTTGAAGGAGTTATGTCCCCTCGCTCTGAGGACCTTGAAGGAGTTATGTCCCCTCGCTCTGAGGACCTTGAAGGAGTTATTTCCGCTCTGACCTTGAGTTATGTCCCCTCGCTCTGAGGACCTTGATGGAGTTATTTCCCCTCGCTCTGAGGACCTTGAAGGAGTTATGTCCCCTCGCTCTGAGGACCTTGAAGGAGTTATGTCCCCTCGCTCTGAGGACCTTGATGGAGTTATGTCCCCTCGCTCTGAGGACCTTGATGGAGTTATGTCCCCTCGCTCTGAGGACCTTGAAGGAGTTATGTCCCCTCGCTCTGAGGACCTTGATGGAGTTATGTCCCCTCGCTCTGAGGACCTTGAAGGAGTTATTTCCTTCTGAGGACCTGGAGTTATGTCCCCTCGCTCTGAGGACCTTGAAGGAGTTATGTCCCCTCGCTCTGAGGACCTTGAAGGAGTTATGTCCCCTCGCTCTGAGGACCTTGAAGGAGTTATGTCCCCTCGCTCTGAGGACCTTGAAGGAGTTATTTCCCCTCGCTCTGAGGACCTTGATGGAGTTATTTCCCCTCGCTCTGAGGACCTTGATGGAGTTATTTCCCCTCGCTCTGAGGACCTTGATGGAGTTATGTCCCCTCGCTCTGAGGACCTTGATGGAGTTATGTCCCCTCGCTCTGAGGACCTTGATGGAGTTATGTCCCCTCGCTCTGAGGACCTTGATGGAGTTATGTCCCCTCGCTCTGAGGACCTTGATGGAGTTATGTCCCCTCGCTCTGAGGACCTTGAAGGAGTTATTTCCCCTCGCTCTGAGGACCTTGATGGAGTTATTTCCCCTCGCTCTGAGGACCTTGATGGAGTTATTTCCCCTCGCTCTGGGACCTTGAGGACCTTTGATGGAGTTATGTCCCCTCGCTCTGAGGACCTTGATTATGTCCCCTCGCTCTGATGGAGTTTATGTCCCTCGCTCTGAGGACCTTGAAGGAGTTATGTCCCCTCGCTCTGAGGACCTTGAAGGAGTTATGTCCCCTCGCTCTGAGGACCTTGATGGAGTTATGTCCCCTCGCTCTGAGGACCTTGATGGAGTTATGTCCCCTCGCTCTGAGGACCTTGATGGAGTTATGTCCCCTCGCTCTGAGGACCTTGATGGAGTTATGTCCCCTCGCTCTGAGGACCTTGAAGGAGTTATGTCCCCTCGCTCTGAGGACCTTTGATGGAGTTATGTCCCCTCGCTCTGAGGACCTTGATGGAGTTATTTCGCTCCCCTCGCTCTGAGGACCTTGAAGGAGTTATTTCCCCGCTCTGAGGACCTTGAAGGAGTTATGTCCCTCTCTCTGAGGACCTTGATGGAGTTATGTCCCCTCGCTCTGAGGACCTTGATGGAGTTATTGTCCCTCGCTCTGAGGACCTTGAAGGAGTTATTTCCCCTCGCTCTGAGGACCTTGAAGGAGTTATTTCCCCTCGCTCTGAGGACCTTGAAGGAGTTTGAAGGAGTTCCCCCTCGCTCTGAGGACCTTGATGGAGTTATTTCCGCTCTGAGGACCTTGAAGGAGTTATGTCCCTCGCTCTGAGGACCTTGAAGGAGTTATGTCCCCTCGCTCTGAGGACCTTGAAGGAGTGTATGTCCCCTCGCTCTGAGGACCTTGAAGGAGTTATGTCCCCTCGCTCTGAGGACCTTGAAGGAGTTATGTCCCCTCGCTCTGAGGACCTTGATGGAGTTATGTCCCCTCGCTCTGAGGACCTTGATGGAGTTATGTCCCCTCGCTCTGAGGACCTTGATGGAGTTATATCCCCTCGCTCTGAGGACCTTGAAGGAGTTATTTCCGCTCTGAGGACCTTGAAGGAGTTATTTCCCCTCTCTCTGAGGACCTTGATGGAGTTATTTCCGTTCTGAGGACCTTGAAGGAGTTATTTCCCCTCGCTCTGTGGACCTTGAAGGAGTTATGTCCCCTCGCTCTGAGGACTTTGAAGGAGTTATGTCCCCTCGCTCTGAGGACCTTGAAGGTGTTATGTCCCCTCGCTCTGAGGACCTTGAAGGAGTTATGTCCCCTCGCTCTGAGGACCTTGAAGGAGTTATTTCCCCTCGCTCTGAGGACCTTGAAGGAGTTATTTCCACTCACTCTGAGGACCTTGAAGGAGTTATTTCCCCTCGCTCTGAGGACCTTGATGGAGTTATGTCCCCTCGCTCTGAGGACCTTGAAGGAGTTATTTCCCCTCGCTCTGAGGACCTTGATGGAGTTATGTCCCCTCGCTCTGAGGACCTTGAAGGAGTTATTTCCCCTCGCTCTGAGGACCTTGAAGGAGTTATTTCCCCTCGCTCTGAGGACCTTGAAGGAGTTATTTCCCCTCGCTCTGAGGACCTTGATGGAGTTATTTCCCCTCGCTCTGAGGACCTTGAAGGAGTTATGTCCCCTCGCTCTGAGGACCTTCATGGAGTTATTTCCCCTCGCTCTGAGGACCTTGAAGGAGTTATGTCCCCTCGCTCTGAGGACCTTGAAGGAGTTATGTCCCCTCGCTCTGAGGACCTTGAAGGAGTTATGTCCCCTCGCTCTGAGGACCTTGAAGGAGTTATTTCCCCTCGCTCTGAGGACCTTGAAGGAGTTATTTCCGCTCTGCAAGGACCTTGAAGGAGTTATTTCCGCTCTGCAAGGACTGCAGCTTTTGTAGAGGGACAGGTAACGATGGTCCAAGGGTGACTGTTATGTTCAGAGGGTCCCCGGTTCGAGCACAGGGTGGGGCGAGGAGAGGGACAGGTAACGATGCTCCAAGGGTGACTGGTGACTGTTATGTTCAGAGGGTCCCCGGTTCGAGCACAGGGTGGGGCGAGGAGAGGGATAGGTAACGATGCTCCAAGGGTGACTGTTATGTTCAGAGGGTCCCCGGTTCGAGCACAGGGTGGGGCGAGGAGAGGGACAGGTAATGATGCTCCAAGGGTGACTGTTATGTTCAGAGGGTCCCCGGTTCGAGCACAGGGTGGGGCGAGGAGAGGGACAGGTAACGATGCCCCAAGGGTGACTGGTGACTGTTATGTTCAGAGGGTCCCCGGTTCGAGCACAGGGTGGGGCGAGGAGAGGGACAGGTAACGATGCTCCAAGGGTGACTGGTGACTGTTATGTTCAGAGGGTCCCTGGTTCGAGCACAGGGTGGGGCGAGGAGAGGGACAGATATGGTGACTGTGACATAAACGTTGCTTTAAACGTATTATAAACTGGGTGGTTTGAGCGCTGAATGCTGATTGGCTGAAAGCCGTTGTATATCAGATCACATACCACGGGTATGACGAAACATTTATTTTTCCTGCTATACTTATATTGGTAACCAGTTTATAATAGCAATAAAGGCATCTTGGGGGTTTGTGGGATATGGCCAATATATCACGGCTAAGGGTTGTATCCAGGAACTCTGTGTTGTGCCTAAAGACAGCCCTTAGCCGTGGTATATTGGCCATATACCACACCACCTCCTTAAATATCCAACATTACTTTCTCAACTATCTATTGATGGTGTGGATTTAGTTTACCAGGTAATTGGTTGGATCACTGAGAACATCAGAACACCTGTTGTCTTCTCTATTTAACTCCATGTGTATCGCCTGGCTCTCTTGGAGAGATACTTTTATCAATATATTCAGCTCTGTTTACCTTCAGATTTGAAAATGCTAATTAGCATCAAAGTAGACATCATGCAAGAACGACAACTGCCGAAACACCCATTCTATAAGGAATGTCACTTTGAACTATCCCCTCTAACCAAGACAGACAGAGAGACTGACAATTCTACAAAAGAAAGACTTCTCACCAGCGATCAAGACGACACACTGAGCCTAAATATATATATTGATTGCAATTGTTTGCGAATGAGTGAATGTTCATGTGTAAAATATTAGCATTTCAATTGTTATAATTATTAATTCTGTAGTGACTTCTTAGTCGACCACCACTTCCCTTTAGTACAACAAGCCGCCATGCCGGTTCAGCCCACTAGGGGCACATTCTCCACTTCTCCTCTGTCTAACAAGCCACCATGCCGGTTCAGCCCACTAGGGGCACATTCTCCACTTCTCCTCTGTCTAACAAGCCGCCATGCCGGTTCAGCCCACTAGGGGCACATTCTCTTCTTCTCCTCTGTCTAACAAGCCGCCATGCCGGTTCAGCCCACTAGGGGCACATTCTCCACTTCTCCTCTGTCTAACAAGCCGCCATGCCGGTTCAGCCCACTAGGGCACATTCTCCACTTCTCCTCTGTCTAACAAGCCGCCATGCCGGTTCAGCCCAATAGGGGCACATTCTCCACTTCTCCTCTGTCTAACAAGCCGCCATGTCAGCCCACTAGGGGCACATTCTCCGCTTCTCCTCTGTCTAACAAGCCGCCATGCCGGGTCAGCCCACTAGGGGCACATTCTCCGCTTCTCCTCTGTCTAACAAGCCTCCATGCCGGTTTAGCCCACTAGGGGCACATTCTCCACTTCTCCTCTGTCTAACAAGCCGCCATGCCGGGTCAGCCCACTAGGGGCACATTCTCTGCTTCTCCTCTGTCTAACAAGCCGCCATGCCGGGTCAGCCCACTAGGGGCACATTCTCCGCTTCTCCTCTGTCTAAACAAGCCGCCATGCCGGTTCAGCCCACTAGGGGCACATTCTCCACTTCTCCTCTGTCTAACAAGCCACCATGCCGGTTCAGCCCACTAGGGGCACATTCTCCACTTCTCCTCTGTCTAACAAGCCACCATGCCGGGTCAGCCCACTAGGGGCACATTCTCCACTTCTCCTCTGTCTAACAAGCCACCATGCCGGTTCAGCCCACTAGGGGCACATTCTCCACTTCTCCTCTGTCTAACAGGCCACCATGCCGGGTCAGCCCACTAGGGGCACATTCTCCACTTCTCCTCTGTCTAACAAGCCACCATCCCGGGTCAGCCCACTAGGGGCACATTCTCTGCTTCTCCTCTGTCTAAACAAGCCGCCATGCCGGTTCAGCCCACTAGGGGCACATTCTCCACTTCTCCTCTGTCTAAACAAGCCGCCATGCCGGTTCAGCCCACTAGGGGCACATTCTCCACTTCTCCTCTGTCTAACAAGCCGCCATGCCGGTTCAGCCCACTAGGGGCACATTCTCCACTTCTCCTCTGTCTAACAAGCCCCCATGCCGGGTCAGCCCACTAGGGGCACATTCTCCGCTTCTCCTCTGTCTAACAAGCCTCCATGCCGGTTTAGCCCACTAGGGGCACATTCTCCACTTCTCCTCTGTCTAACAAGCCGCCATGCCGGGTCAGCCCACTAGGGGCACATTCTCTGCTTCTCCTCTGTCTAACAAGCCGCCATGCCGGGTCAGCCCACTAGGGGCACATTCTCCGCTTCTCCTCTGTCTAAACAAGCCGCCATGCCGGGTTCAGCCCACTAGGGGCACATTCTCCACTTCACCTCTGTCTAACAGGCCGCAATGCCGGTTCAGCCCACTAGGGGCACATTCTCCACTTCTCCTCTGTCTAACAGGCCGCCATGCCGGTTCAGCCCACTAGGGGCACATTCTCCACTTCTCCTCTGTCTAACAAGCCACCATGCCGGGTCAGCCCACTAGGGGCACATTCTCATTTCATGTAACCACATTTACCTTGTTTGTTTGTTCATGTATTTCTGTGAATTACTTAGTTAGTAATAAATGATGTAAGACAATTGATGTATGGATGACTCATAGTGAAGACTGGGTTCGTGCAGATAACCAACAATTTACGACGTTTGGAAAGAGACTAACGTGAGGTAAAATAAATAAATCATTAATCAGAAGACTTATTGATCAGATATGAAAATATCTGAAAGGTTATATTGGGAAATTATAACTTTGTAATCTGAATATTGTCCTAGGTGCCCCGACATCCTAGTTAATTACAGTTACACGATTAATCAGTTTAATCACGTAATACTAATTACAGAGAATCTTTGATTAAAACTAAGTCTTCAGTTTAATGATAGTAAAGACAAGACACTGTTCTATCAGTCAGCCTGTCTGTCCGGTCGTCTGTAGCTTTGTAATGTGATGCTGCCAGATACCACATTTGTGTAGATATGATATTCGTTAGTTAGATATTATTATTCATTAGACAGTCATTAGGATGGCTCCATCTAGCACAGCTTGTTCAGCTCTAGGCAGCATCCCAAATAACACCCTATTCCCTGATATTGCACATTTGGCCATGGCCCATAGAGCTCTGGTATAAAGTAGTGCACTATAAAAAGGGAATAGGGTGCCATAGGGCTCTGGTATAAAGTAGTGCACTATAAAAAGGGAATAGGGTGCCATAGGGCTCTGGTATAAAGTAGTGCACTATAAAAAGGGAATAGGGCTCTGGTATAAAGAAATGCACTATAAAAAGGGAATAGGGCTCTGGTATAAAGTAGTGCACTATAAAAAGGGAATAGGGTGCCATAGGGCTCTGGTATAAAGTAGTGCACTATAAAAATGGAATAGGGTGCCATAGGGCTCTGGTATAAAGTAGTGCACTATAAAAAGGGAATAGGGTGCCATAGGGCTCTGGTATAAAGTAGTGCACTATAAAAAGGGAATAGGGTGCCATTTGGGACGTAGGTTACAACCTCGTTGAAGTGATAGGCTACTACCAGTCACAATGGGCTCATCTGTTACGCACAGAGTAAAGGGCAAGATAGTTGTTTGTCACTGAGCTGACAGATCTGATCTAGGTTAACAACATAGCTCAGATCTGATCTAGGTTAACAACATAGCACAGATCTGATCTATGTTAACAACATAGCACAGATCTGATCTATGTTAACAACATAGCACAGATCTGATCTAGGTTAATAACATAGCACAGATCTGATCTATGTTAACAACATAGCACAGATCTGATCTATGTTAACAATATAACACAGATCTGATCAACCATCTCTGCAGGACCACCAATCAGGCCTTTATGGTAGAGTGGCCAGATGGAAGCCACTCCTCAGTAAAAGGCACATGACAGCCCGTTTTGAGTTCGCCAAAAGGCACCAAAAGGACTCTCAGACTATGAGAAAAAAGATTCTCTGGTTTGATGAAACCAAGATTGAACTCTTCGGCCTGAATGCCAAGCGTCACGTCTGGAGGAAACCAGGCACCATCCCTATGGTAAAGCATGGTGGTGGCGGTATCATGCTGAGGGTATGTTTTTCAGCGGCAGGGAGACTAGTCAGGGTTGAGGGAAAGATGAACAGAGAAAAGGACAGAGAGATCCTTGATGAAAACCTGCTCCAGAGTGCTCAGGACTTTAGAATACCAGTCAGGGCTCCGGGCAGCCGAGCGGAAATGGAGGAAAACTCGCCTCCCTGCGGACGTGGCATCCTTTCACTCCCTCCTCTCTACATTTTCCTCTTCTGTCGCTGCTGCTAAAGCCACTTTCTACCACTCTAAATTCCAAGCATCTGCCTCTAACCCTAGGAAGCTCTTTGCCACCTTCTCCTCCCTCCTGAATCCCCCTCCCCCCTCCCCCCTCTCTGCAGATGACTTCGTCAACCATTTTGAAAAGAAGGTCGACGACATCCGATCCTCGTTTGCTAAGTCAAACGACACCGCTGGTTCTGCTCACACTGCCCTACCCTGTGCTCTGACCTCTTTCTCCCCTCTCTCTCCAGATGAAATCTCGCGTCTTGTGACGGCCGGCCGCCCAACAACCTGCCCGCTTGACCCTATCCCTCCTCTCTTCTCCAGACCATTTCCGGAGACCTTCTCCCTTACCTCACCTCGCTCATCAACTCATCCCTGACCGCTGGCTACGTCCCTTCCGTCTTCAAGAGAGCGAGAGTTGCACCCCTTCTGAAAAAACCTACACTCGATCCCTCCGATGTCAACAACTACAGACCAGTATCCCTTCTTTCTTTTCTCTCCAAAACCCTTGAACGTGCCGTCCTTGGCCAGCTCTCCCGCTATCTTTCTCAGAATGACCTTCTTGATCCAAATCAGTCAGGTTTCAAGACTAGTCATTCAACTGAGACTGCTCTTCTCTGTATCACGGAGGCGCTCCGCACTGCTAAAGCTAACTCTCTCTCCTCTGCTCTCATCCTTCTAGACCTATCGGCTGCCTTCGATACTGTGAACCATCAGATCCTCCTCTCCACCCTCTCCGAGTTGGGCATCTCCGGCGCGGCCCACGCTTGGATTGCGTCCTACCTGACAGGTCGCTCCTACCAGGTGGCGTGGCGAGAATCCGTCTCCTCACCACGTGCTCTCACCACTGGTGTCCCCAGGGCTCTGTTCTAGGCCCTCTCCTATTCTCGCTATACACCAAGTCACTTGGCTCTGTCATAACCTCACATGGTCTCTCCTATCATTGCTATGCAGACGACACACAATTAATCTTCTCCTTTCCCCCTTCTGATGACCAGGTGGCGAATCGCATCTCTGCATGTCTGGCAGACATATCTGTGTGGATGACGGATCACCACCTCAAGCTGAACCTCGGCAAGACGGAGCTGCTCTTCCTCCCGGGGAAGGACTGCCCGTTCCATGATCTCGCCATCACGGTTGACAACTCCACTGTGTCCTCCTCCCAGAGCGCTAAGAACCTTGGCGTGATCCTGGACAACACCCTGTCGTTCTCAACTAACATCAAGGCGGTGGCCCGTTCCTGTAGGTTCATGCTCTACAACATCCGCAGAGTACGACCCTGCCTCACACAGGAAGCGGCGCAGGTCCTAATCCATGCACTTGTCATCTCCCGTCTGGATTACTGCAACTCGCTGTTGGCTGGGCTCCCTGCCTGTGCCATTAAACCCCTACAACTCATCCAGAACGCCGCAGCCCGTCTGGTGTTCAACCTTCCCAAGTTCTCTCACATCACCCCGCTCCTCCGCTCTCTCCACTGGCTTCCAGTTGAAGCTCGCATCCGCTACAAGACCATGGTGCTTGCCTATGGAGCTGTGAGGGGAACGGCACCTCAGTACCTCCAGGCTCTGATCAGGCCCTACACCCAAACAAGGGCACTGCGTTCATCCACCTCTGGCCTGCTCGCCTCCCTACCACTGAGGAAGTACAGTTCCCGCTCAGCCCAGTCAAAACTGTTCGCTGCTCTGGCCCCCCAATGGTGGAACAAACTCCCTCACGACGCCAGGACAGCGGAGTCAATCACCACCTTCCGGAGACACCTGAAACCCCACCTCTTTAAGGAATACCTAGGATAGGATAAAGTAATCCTTCTCACCCCCTTAAAAGATTTAGATGCACTACTGTAAAGTGGCTGCTCCACTGGATGTCATAAGGTGAATGCACCAATTTGTAAGTCGCTCTGGATAAGAGCGTCTGCTAAATGACTTAAATGTAAATGTAAATGTAGAATGGGGTGAAGGTTCACCTTCAAACAGGACAACAACCCTAAGCACACAGCCAAGACAACACAGGAGTGGCTTCGGGACAGGTCTCTGAATGTCCATGAGTGGCCCAGCCATAGCCCGGACTTGAACGCGAACATCCCCAGAGAGACCTGAGAATAGCTGTGCAGCGACGCTCCCCATCCAACCTGACAGAGGTTGAGAGGATCTGCAGAGAAGAATGGGAGAAACTCCCCAAATACAGGTGTGCCAAGCTTGTAGCGTCATACCCAAGAAGACTCCACGCTGTAATCGCTGCCAAAGGTTCTTCAACAAAGTACAGAATAAAGAGTCTGAATACTTATTTAAATGTCATGTTTCTAAAAACCTGTTTTTGTTTTTTCATTATGGGGTATTGTGATGTCATTATGGGGTGTTGTGATGTCATTATGGGGTATTGTGATGTCATTATGGGGTGTTGTGATGTCATTATGGGGTGTTGTGATGTCATTATGGGGTGTTGTGATGTCATTATGGGGTATTGTGTTTAAATTGATGAGGTAATTTTTAAAAAAAAAATTTTTTTTTAACGTAACAAAATGTGAAAAAAGTCAAGGGGTCTGAATACTTTCCAAATGCTCATTGTACACTGAGTATAACAAACATTAGGAAAACCTTTCTAATATTGAGTTGTCGTTTGGTTGGTGGACCATTCTTGACATACACTGGAAACTGTTGAGCGTAAAAAACCTAGCAGAGTTCAAGTTCTTGGCACAAACCAGTGTGTTGGCCTGTCGCCTACTACCATATCCTGTTCAAAGGAGCTTACATCTTTTGTCTTGCCCATTCACCCTCTGAATGGCACACACACACAATCCATGTCTGTTGTCCCAAGGCTTAAAAATAATTCTTTAACCTGTCTCCTCCCCTTCATCTGCACTGATTGAGGTGGATTTAACAAATGTCATCAATAAGAGATCATAGCTTTCACCTGTGATCACCTGGTCATGTTATTGTAAGAGTGTTCATAAAGGAGGGTGGGGGGGGGGTGAAGCTCAATATTAATAAGGTGTTCTTAATGTTTTGTACACTCAGCGAAAAACCCAGCAGCGTTGCAGTTCTGGAAATATATTTCTTTCGAATTTTCATTGTTGAATATAAAAACACCAGGAAATCAGCTCCAATCAGCTTCAAGTGATTTTAACTTAATAAATCTATTCTAAAAGTATTTCCATGCGTAATAGAGAGACACGTGATCATATAAAAACGTCAGCAAGGTTTAAATGATTCATTCTTAGTCAAATATTATATCTGTTTGGGCATCTTGTGGTCAATATGGACGCGCGGTTTGGATCACGTTGATGATCCCTGCAATACAGCATGTCTGATCGCTAATCGTTAGGGGTTGCAAGAGTTATTACTTGTGTCTGTCGGGAGTGGTGCGCTATCATGCTTGCTGAGTAAATACCAGAGGAAAGTGGAGAACATGCTTTGAGTTTTGTGCGTTTTCTGTTGTGCCCCACCCGCAAAACCTGCGATTTCTTTTAATCTGAGCCTGCAGGAGAAATCCGATGTAAATCAAATTTTATTTGTCACATACACATGGTTAGCAGATGTTAATGTAGCGAAATGTTTGTGAAGGAGAGAAATTGAGAATTAGTTGACAAATCATGAGGCAAAAAAAAAAAACAGCAATTTGTCCCTCTTCTTTTTGAAGTTTTGCTGAGATGTATTTTTTTATAAAACTAAATCAAAAGTGGTGTGGCCCAGATGGAATATCGCTGTCCGCTATGGCAAATGCCGCATTGATATAGGTTTCTGGTGGCCTTGCTGGCTGACCTCGGAGTCAATATGAACTCCGATGTTCAATCAACAAAAACGCTCTGACAGGCTTGTAATCACGTCAAGTGGGCCCATGTTACTACTCTGCCATAGAGACTGGAACAATTTATGTAACATCCGGACTACGTGTTATGAATATGTGGACTTTTCCATGTGAATATTAAAGTTACCAAATATGTGAATATTGTCTGCTATTACTACAAGGTCCAATAGGAATTCAGGGAACTCAGTGAGGAACGCTGTATATGGCCCAGGAGGCCTGTAAACAGTAGCTATAAAAAGTGATTGAGTAGTTTGCATAGATTTCATGATCTTTTTTTCTGTAAATTGAAATTTAGTGTCGTAAATGTTAGCATTTTTAAATGTTTTATTTCACCATTTTTAAACCAACTGCGACCTGGCCAAGATAAAGCAAAGCAGTGCGACTAAAACAACATACAGTCAATAACACAATATACAAATATACATACAGTGTGTGCAAATGTAGTAAGATTAGGCAGGTAAGGCAATAAATAGGCCATAGTGGCTAAATAATTACAAATAATTACAATTTAGCATTAACACTGGAGTGGTAGATGTGTGAATGATGAAGAGCAAGTAGAGATACTGGGGTACAGAAGAGAAAAAAATAAAATAACAATGTGGGGATGAGGTAGTTGGGTGGGCTATTTACAGATGGGCTATGTAAAGGTATAGTGATCGGTAAGCTGCTCTGACAGCTGATGCTTAAAGTTAGTGAGGGAGATATAAGTCTCCAGCTTCAGTGATTGATTTTTGCAATTCATTCCAGTCTTTGGCAGCAGAGAACTGGAAGGAAAGGCGGCCAAAGGAGGAGTTGGTTTTGGGGGTGACCAGTGAGATATACCTGATGAAGTTGCCAATTAACAATTTCTTTGTTGCATTGGTGTTTACAGTGTACTTGTTACCCCTCTCAGCAGATTACTTTCACTGTAGACCATTGTATTGAAATGTAGATATAAGCCTATGAAAGACCAAAGAGCTTTAGATTTAGAACAACAGTGTTTACATGGTATATCCAGACATGTACTATTATGAAAGCAGTGTTTGCCATTTGATGCAAATGCTTCATTCTGACATGTGTTTATGGCCTTTTGAATGCAGTGTTACATTTTGATGGAGATGTGAGGCATTTTGCATTTTGGGTGTGCAGTTTTGGGAATTGTGTGTAGAGTTTTGAAAAAAAGGAGACAGTTTTGAAAACGTGTGTAAGCAGTTGGAAAAAACTGTAAATGTATTAGTATTTTTTAAGAGGTTGAATCCTAACTTCAATTTTAGTCTTCCGTTGTGCTCCCTCTCCGGCCTCTAGGTCACCAGGCAGCTCGTTATGGCGCACACCTGTCAGCATTGCTACGTGCTACAGGGCCTTGATTACCTGCCCTTAATATGTCACTGCCTTTGGTTCCTTCCCTATATATTTGTGTGATTTGGATGAATCCCATCTACCACACGGAACCCCACTAATCTACTGACGGAATGCAAGAGGTGGCTAATAACAGACCTCCATCCTATGCTAGCTTGCTACCGATGGCCTGGCTAGCTGTCTAAATCGCCGTGACCCCCAACCAACCTCTCCACTCCTCGGACCCTTTGGATCACTCGACTAAGCATGCCTCTCCTTAATGTCAATATGCTTTGTCCATTGCTGTTCTGGTTAGTGTTTATTGGCTTATTTCGCTGTAGAGCCTCTAGTCCTGCTCACTATACCTTATCCAACCTATTAGTTCCACCACCCACACATGCAATGACATCTCCTGGTTTCAATGATGTTTCTAGAGACAATATCTCTCTCTTCATCACTCAATACCTAGGTTTACCTCCACTGTATTCACATCCTACCATACCTTTGTCTGTACATTATACCTTGATGCTATTTTATCGCCCCCAGAAACCTCCTTTTACTCTCTGTTCCAGACGTTCTAGACGACCAATTCTTATTGCTTTTAGCCGCACCCTTATTCTACTCCTCCTATGTTCCTCTGGCGATGTAGAGGTGAATCCAGGCCCTGCAGTGCCTAGCTCCACTCCTATTCCCCAGGCACTCTCTTTTGACGACTTCTGTAACCGTAATAGCCTTGGTTTCATGCATGTTAACCTGTTGCTTCTACCCGGGACGCTTGCGTCCCAACTAGAGCTCTGGAAATGCAAATGCGCTACGCTAAATGCTAATAGTATTAGTTAAAACTCAAAAGTTCATTAAAATACACATGCAGGGTATCGAATTAAAGCTACACTCGTTGTGAATCCAGGCAACAAGTCAGATTTTTAAAATGCTTTTCGGCGAAAGCATGAGAAGCTATTATCTGATAGCATGCAACACCCCAAAAGACCCACAGGGGACGTAAACAAAATAATTAGCATTTCGGCGTTACACAAACCGCACAATAAAATAGAAAACATTCATTACCTTTCACCATCTTCTTTGTTGGCACTCCTAGATGTCCCATAAACACTATTTGGGTCTTTATTTCGATTAAATCGGTCCATATAAAGCCTAGATATCGTTATATGTAGACTGTGTGATAAACGAAAAAAACATAGTTTCAAAACGTAACGTCATTTTTTAAAATTCAAAAAGTCGACGATAAACTTTCACAAAACACTTCGAAATACATTTGTAATGCAACTTTAGGTATTAGTAAACGTTAATAAGCGATAAAATTCATCAGGAGGCGATGTAAAGATCATTAGCTGTCCGTCTGGAAAAATGTCCGGCTAGAAACTCAACGAAAATATCCGGTCCTAGACCGGATTAGATACGGTGTCCTGTATGTGTTTGACCAAGAAAAAACTCGAAGTGAAATGACAAGACTCTAGACACCCTGTGGAAGCTGTAGGTACTGCAACCTCAGTCAATTAATTGTGGTTCACGTTTATCAATGGGTTCAAGTAGCGCATGGATATATTTTCCCCATTTTCAGTGATCAGTTTTTCCTGTGCTTTTCGATGTAAATGCCGTTCTGGTAAAGCCACAGCAGTGATTTAACCAGTTTTTTAAACATCTGAGTGTTTTCTATCCACACAGACTAAGCAAATGCATATACTATATTCCTGGCATGAGTAGCAGGGCGCTGAAATGTTGCGCGATTATTAACAGAATGTTCAAAAAAGTAGAGGGTCGACTGAAGAGGTTAACATTAGAAGCCTCCTCCCTAAGTTTGTTCTATTCACTGCTTTAGCACACTCTGCCAACCCGGATGTTCTAGCTGTGTCTGAATCCTGGTTTAGGAAGACCACCAAAAATTCTGACATTTTAATTCCAAACTACAACATTTTCAGACAAGATAGAACTGCCAAAGGGGGCGGTGTTGCAATCTACTGCAAAGATAGCCTGCAGAGTTCTGTCCTACTATCCAGGTCTGTACC
Source organism: Oncorhynchus nerka (assembly GCF_034236695.1). Taxonomy (NCBI): domain Eukaryota; kingdom Metazoa; phylum Chordata; class Actinopteri; order Salmoniformes; family Salmonidae; genus Oncorhynchus; species Oncorhynchus nerka. Next base: position 97,929,096 of record NC_088419.1, on the reverse strand, counting down.
CAAACAATTTGAACTTCTACTTTTAAAAATACACCTCTCTAAAAACAAGTCTCTCACCATTGCCGCCTGCTTTAGACCACCCTCTGCCCCCAGCTGTGCTCTGGACACCATATGTGAACTGATTGCCCCCCATCTATCTTCAGAGCTCGTGCTGCTAGGCGACCTAAACTGGAACATGCTTAACATCCCAGCCATCCTACAATCTAAACTTGATGCCCTCAATCTCACACAAATTATCAATGAACCTACCAGGTACCTCCCCAAAGCCTTAAACACGGGCACCCTCATTGATATCATCCTAACCAACTTGCCCTCTAAATACACCTCTGCTATCTTCAACCAAGATCTCAGCGATCACTGCCTCATTGTCTGCATCCGTAATGGGTTCAGCGGTCAAACGACCTCCACTCATCACTGTAAAACGCTCCCTGAAACACTTCAGCGAGCAGGCCTTTCTAATCGACCTGGCCGGGGTATCCTGGAAGGATATTGATCTCATCCCGTCAGTAGAGGATGCCTGGATATTTTTTTTAAATGCCTTCCTAACCATCTTAAATAAACATGCCCCATTCAAGAAATTTAGAACCAGCAACAGATATAGCCCTTGGTTCTCCCCAGACCTGACTGCCCTTAACCAACACAAAAACATCCTATGGCGTTCTGCATTAGCATCGAACAGCCCCCGTGATATGCAGCTGTTCAGGGAAGCTAGAAACCATTATACACAGGCAGTTAGAAAAGCCAAGGCTAGCTTTTTCAAGCAGAAATTTGCTTCCTGCAAAACTAACTCAAAAAAGTTCTGGGACACTGTAAAGTCCATGGAGAATAACAACACCTCCTCCCAGCTGCTCACTGCACTGAAGATAGGAAACACTGTCACCACTGATAAATCCACCATAATTGAGAATTTCAATAAGGATTTTTCTACGGCTGGCCATGCTTTCCACCTGGCTACTCCTACCCCGGTCAACAGCACTGCACCCCCAACAGCAACTCGCCCAAGCCTTCCCCATTTCTCCTTCTCCCAAATCCGTTCAGCTGATGTTCTGAAAGAGCTGCAAAATCTGGACCCCTACAAATCAGCCGGGCTAGACAATCTGGACCCTTTCTTTCTAAAATGATCTGCCGAAATTGTTGCCACCCCTATTACTAGCCTGTTCAACCTCTCTTTCGTGTCGTCTGAGATTCCCAAAGATTGGAAAGCAGCTGCGGTCATCCCCCTCTTCAAATGGGGGGACACTCTTGACCCAAACTGCTACAGACCTATATCTATCCTACCATGCCTTTCTAAGGTCTTCGAAAGCCAAGTCAACAAACAGATTACCGACCATTTCGAATCTCACCATACCTTCTCTGCTATGCAATCTGGTTTCAGAGCTGGTCATGGGTGCACTTCAGCCACGCTCAAGGTCCTAAACGGTATCTTAACCGCCATCGATAGGAAACATTACTGTGCAGCCGTATTCATTGATCTGGCCAAGGCTTTGTCAATCACCACATCCTCATCGGCAGACTCGACAGCCTTGGTTTCTCAAATGATTGCCTCGCCTGGTTCACCAACTACTTCTCTGATAGAGTTCAGTGTGTCAAATCGCAGGGTCTGCTGCCCGGACCTCTGGCAGTCTCTATGGGGGTGCCACAGGGTTCAATTCTTGGACCGACTCTCTTCTCTGTATACATCAATGAGGTCGCTCTTGCTGCTGGTGAGTCTCTGATCCACCTCTACGCAGACGACACCATTCTGTATACTTCTGGCCCTTCTTTGGACACTGTGTTAACAACCCTCCAGGCAAGCTTCAATGACATACAACTCTCCTTCCGTGGCCTCCAATTGCTCTTAAATACAAGTAAAACTAAATGCATGCTCTTCAACCGATCGCTACCTGCACCTACCCGCCTGTCCAACATCACTACTCTGGACGGCTCTGACTTAAAATACGTGGACAACTACAAATACTTAGGTGTCTGGTTAGACTGTAAACTCTCCTTCCAGATCCATATCAAACATCTCCAATCCAAAGTTAAATCTAGAATTGGCTTCGTATTTCGCAACAAAGCATCCTTCACTCATGCTGCCAAACATACCCTTGTAAAACTGACCATCCTACCAATCCTCGACTTTGGCGATGTCATTTACAAAATAGCCTCCAATACCCTACTCAACAAATTGGATGCAGTCTATCACAGTGCAATCCGTTTTGTCACCAAAGCCCCATATACTACCCACCATTGCGACTTGTACGCTCCCGTTGGCTGGCCCTCGCTTCATACTCGTCGCCAAACCCACTGGCTCCATGTCATCTACAAGACCCTGCTAGGTAAAGTCCCCCCTTATCTCAGCTCGCTGGTCACCATAGCATCTCCCACCTGTAGCACACGCTCCAGCAGGTATATCGCTATAGTCACCCCCAAAACCAATTCTTTCTTTGGCCGCCTCTCCTTCCTGTTCTCTGCTGCCAATGACTGGAACGAACTACAAAAATCTCTGAAACTGGAAACACTTATCTCCCTCACTAGCTTTAAGCACCAACTGTCAGAGCAGCTCACAGATTACTGCACCTGTACATAGCCCACCTATAATTTAGCCCAAACAACTACCTCTTTCCCAACTGTATTTAATTGATTTATTTATTTTGCTCCTTTGCACCCCATTATTTTTATTTCTACTTTGCACATTCTTCCATTGCAAAACTACCATTCCAGTGTTTTACTTGCTATATTGTATTTATTTGCCAGCATGGCCTTTTTTGCCTTTACCTCCCTTCTCACCTCATTTGCTCACATTGTATATAGACTTGTTTATACTGTATTATTGACTGTATGTTTGTTTTACTCCATGTGTAACTCTGTGTCGTTGTATCTGTCGAACTGCTTTGCTTTATCTTGGCCAGGTCGCAATTGTAAATGAGAACTTGTTCTCAACTTGCCTACCTGGTTAAAGAAAGGTGAAATAAATAAATAAATAAAAATATATATCACTCTCTTTGGTTCCTTCCCTATATATGTCACCCCCTTTGGTTCCTCCCCTATATATGTCTCTCCCTTTGGTTCCTTCCCTATATATGTCTCTCCCTTTGGTTCCTTCCCTATATATATCACTCCCTTTGGTTCCTCCCCTATATATGTCTCTCCCTTTGGTTCCTTCCCTATATATGTCTCTCCCTTTGGTTCCTTCCCTATATATATCACTCCCTTTGGTTCCTTCCCTATATATGTCTCTCCCTTTGGTTCCTTCCCTATATATATCACTCTCTTTGGTTCCTTCCCTATATATATCACTCCCTTTGGTTCCTTCCCTATATATATCACTCCCTTTGGTTCCTTCCCTATATATGTCTCTCCCTTTGGTTCCTTCCCTTCTCTCCCTTTGGTTCCTTCCCTATATATATCACTCTCTTTGGTTCCTTCCCTATATATATCACTCCCTTTGGTTCCTCCCCTAAATATATCACTCCCTTTGGTTCCTTCCCTATATATATCACTCCCTTTGGTTCCTCCCCTATATATCATATATGTCTCTCCCTTTGGTTCCTTCCCTATATATCACTCTCTTTGGTTCCTTCCCTATATATCACTCCCTTTGGTTCCTCCCCTAAATATATCTCCCTTTGGTTCCTTCCCTCCTCCCTATATATCACTCCCTTTGGTTCCTCCCCTATATGTCTCTCCCTTTGGTTCCTTCCCTTCTCTCCTTTGGTTCCTTCCCTATATATATCACTCCCTTTGGTTCCTTCCCTATATATGTCTCTCCCTTTGGTTCCTTCCCTATATATATCACTCTCTTTGGTTCCTTCCCTATATATATCACTCCCTTTGGTTCCTTCCCTATATATATCACTCCCTTTGGTTCCTCCCCTATATATGTCTCTCCCTTTGGTTCCTTCCCCAGGCGTTATTGTTTCAGTTCCATGTCTGTGCGTTGTTCATGTTTCTCATTTTGTTCATTTATTTATTAAATTATTCACTCCCTGAACTTACTTTCCGACTCCCAGCGCCCACGTTACACATTGACATTAATACACGACTAAGTGAAATATTGACTGCAGTGGAGGTTAGACCTCACTTTTTACGTGATTTATTTCTGTTACATTAATTAAATGTTATAGTAGCTGCCTCTTAGAATCAGTTCCCCAGCATCACTCCCTCAGCGCTATTATAAAATGGGCTATTAGGAGCCTGAGACAGATGAGAGCTCTGCCTGCTGGGAAGGGATGGGCTGGAGCTCTACTCTCTGATAGAGGGATGGGCTGGAGCTCTACTCTCTGATAGAGGGATGGGCTGGAGCTCTACTCTCTGATAGAGGGATGGGCTGGAGCTCTACTCTCTGATAGAGGGATGGGCTGGAGCTCTACTCTCTGATAGACGGATGGGCTGGAGCTCTACTCTCTGATAGAGGGATGGGCTGGAGCTCTACTCTCTGATAGAGGGATGGGCTGCAGCTCTACTCTCATAGAGCGATGGGCTGGAGCTCTACTCTCTGATAGAGGGATGGGCTGGAGCTCTACTCTCTGATAGAGGGATGGGCTGGAGCTCTACTCTCTGATAGAGGGATGGGCTGGAGCTCTACTCTCTGATAGAGGGATGGGCTGGAGCTTTACTCTCTGATAGACGGATGGGCTGGAGCTCTACTCTCTGATAGACGGATGGGCTGGAGCTCTACTCTCTGATAGAGCGATGGGCTGGAGCTCTACTCTCTGATAGAGGGATGTGCTGGAGCTCTACTCTCTGATAGAGGGATGGGCTGGAGCTCTACTCTCTGATAGAGGGATGGGCTGGAGCTCTACTCTCTGATAGAGGGATGGGCTGGAGATCTACTCTCTGATAGAGGGATGGGCTGGAGCTCTACTCTCTGATAGAGGGATGGGCTGCAGCTCTACTCTCTGACAGAGGGATGGGCTGGAGCTTTACTCTTTGATAGAGGGATGGGCTGCAGCTCTACTCTCTGATAGAGGGATGGGCTGCAGCTCTACTCTCTGATAGAGGGATGGGCTGCAGCTCTACTCTCATAGAGCGATGGGCTGGAGCTCTACTCTCTGATAGAGGGATGGGCTGCAGCTCTACTCTCATAGAGCGATGGGCTGGAGCTCTACTCTCTGATAGACGGATGGGCTGCAGCTCTACTCTGATAGAGGGATGGGCTGCAGCTCTACTCTGATAGAGGGATGGGCTGCAGCTCTACTCTCTGACAGAGGAATGGGCTGCAGCTCTACTCTCTGACAGAGGGATGGGCTGCAGCTCTACTCTGATAGAGGGATGGGCTGCAGCTCTACTCTGATAGAGGGATGGGCTGCAGCTCTACTCTGATAGAGGGATGGGCTGCAGCTCTACTCTGATAGAGGGATGGGCTGCAGCTCTACTCTCTGACAGAGGGATGGGCTGCAGCTCTACTCTCTGATAGAGGGATGGGCTGGGGCTCTACTCTCTGACAGAGGGATGGGCTGGAGAAGTCTATGGAAAAAAATCAAGACAAACATGTGACCAACAAGGGGTTCTGGGTGAGTTTGGTGCTGACTCACCTGGGGTGACCGAGAAGCGTTCCGCCTGCCATCTCGACTCCCAGACGGACCCCCCGTGCAGCTATCGGCCGTGTGTCCTCTCCGACCACAGCTGGTGCAGGGGGGGCCCTCCTCCTCCGCTACCCCTCGGCACGGCCCCTCCCAACTCCATCGGAATGGCAGCGGGGATGCTGGGTGGTGGAACCCACAGGACCCTCTCCGAACGCCCAGCCAGCAGATTGTCCAGCCGGATGGACATGTCAATTAGTTCATCTAGGGAGGGAGCGTCCCGACACGCTAGCTCTCTGTGGACGTCCTCCCGGAGACTACACCGGTAGTGGTCGATAAGGGCCCTGTCGTTCCACCCAGATCCAGCTGCCAAGGTCCCGAACTCCAGCGCGTAATCCTGGGCGCTCCTCCTCTCCTGCCTAAGATGAAAGAGTTGCTCTCCCGGTAAACTCTGGGTAGTGCTCCTTCGCTGAGTCTGGGCCATTCCAGACTGTGTTCGCCCACTCCAGAGCACGATCCGTCAGGCAGGAGACGAGGACACTCACCCTCTCCGCTCCCATGGGAGTGGGTCTTACGGTGGCCAGGTACAGTTCCAGTTGGAGTAAGAACCCCTGGCACCCCGCCGCCGCTCCATCAGAGAGAGCAGAGAGCGCTGGAACCGGGGGATGGGGAGAGTCCATTCTCTCCATCATTTGGTCCATGGCGGATCCGATCCGATGGAGGACGGTGGTGTGGTGGAGAACCCGTACCTCCATCGATGGGAGAGGGTTGGCCGCTGCTCCTGCTGACTCCATTATATGGTGCGGGATTCTGTAACGCTCCGGGTGTCATGGGTGCGAAGTCAGGCGCAGGAAACAGGGAGTTCAAGGTAGTGCTCTTTTTAATGCACACGGTGAACATAGGCCACCCCACGAAACACTGGGCGCTCACAAAAAAACAAATACCCCAAACAGGGGGACTAAAACAGCCCAGCAAAAACCCATGAACAGGAACAAATAAGTTTGACTCAAACACACATGTTACACAAACAATACCGCACAAAGAAACAGACTAATAAAGCCCAACCAATCATCACAATGCATAACATGTGTAACCAATAAACAGACAAGGAGGGGGAGGAAAGAGTCAGTGGCAGCTAGTAGGCCAGCGACGACGACCGCCGAGCGCCACCCGAACGGGAAGGGGAGACACCCTCGGTAGGAGTCGTGACAGTCATCCACAAAGCAGATGTCCTAACCGACTTGCCAAAACTATAAGAAATGTGTAGAGTGGTTGAAGGGGAGTAAGATGGAGAATAGGGTTATTTTGCTTAATTTTGTGTCAGGGGCAGCTAAATTGCAATAAGGAAGACCCCCGAAAAAATAGTTTTCGGGGACAGGGGTCTGTGGATGTGGTGGGAATGCTGGAGGGGATGTTGGCAGCGAGACTGAGGGTTGAGTTTGCCTATTACAAACTGGTTAACAATATTGAACTATTTATGAGTATATGGGGTATTCAGAGGCTGTTGTGTTTAGTTACTGTGGAGGAGGAATTGGAGTTGTGTTTTAATTGATGTGTTACTATGGACTTGTATGAGTGTTTATTGTGTTGTGGGCTCCCAGACCCAATAAAGATGATTTAAAACTAACTCTAACTCTCTCTCTTTCACGTTCTCCCTCTCTATCTCGTGTTCTCTCTCTCTCTCTCTCTCTCTCGTTCTCTCTGTCTCTCTCTCGTTCTCTCTGTCTCTCTCTCGTTCTCTCTGCCTCTCTCTCGTTCTCTCTGTCTCTGTCTCTCTCTCTCTCTCTCTCTCTCTCTCTCTCGTTCTCTCTGTCTCTGTCTCTCTCGTTCTCTCTGTCTCTGTCTCTGTCTCTGTCTCTCTCTAGTTCTCTAAGTCTCTCTCTGTCTTTGTCTCTTGTTTATCACTTCTCACAGGGAAGGAGGAGATGAGAAGAGCAGGCCAATGTAAATCGCATCCATCCTATAATTTCCATATAGTTTTTGCTTTTTTGAAGTGCTCTGGGGCAGGTCGCTGGGTTTGGAAGAGGAATAGTTCTGAAATGTGTTGTTGTTCGAAGTGTTTGAGTGTTGATATGGGAATATCTTTTATGGTCTTAATTCCTTTTTAGACTAACGGCCATTTAGACTCGAACACAACAGACACAATCCTATTCGCGACATGAGTGCCAAGCAGATAGCAGCCGATGACTTTGTGTCCAACCATGTTGGCTCCTCGTGGTGAAAGTGGTTGCCATGGAAACCCACCATGTTGTGGCGCTGGTAAGGAGGAAAGTGTAGCTGCATGGCACTCTGGGTATTGGAACAGATAGAACAACACTCTGTGGATTATTACCTCATATGATAAAACTTCTTGAGGCTATGGGTTCCCCTACAGGAACTCCACCCCCCACCCTTCAGCTGAAACGGTGGTGCAGGGAATGCAAAAATATTCTTAGAAATATTTAACCTCCATACATTAACAAGTCCAATACCTCAAATGAAAGATAAACACCTTGTTCATCCACCCAGCGTGTCAGATTTTTTAAATGTTTTACGGCGAAAACACAACATATATTTATATTAGACCACCACCAAAACAAAAAAAAACATGTCCAACAAAAGATACATTGACAAAAGCAGGATAAAAATAATAATAATTCACTAACCTCTTGAAAATCTTCATCATATGACATGTTACATATATATATATCTCTATCTGTAACTGTGTATCTCTCTCCCTCTATCTGTAACTGTGTATATCTCTATCTGTAACTGTGTATATCTCTCCCTCTATCTGTAACTGTGTATATCTCTCCCTCTATCTGTAACTGTGTATATCTCTCCCTCTATCTGTAACTGTGTATATCTCTCCCTCTATCTGTAACTGTGTATATCTCTCCTGTAACTCTATCTGTAAACTGTGTATATCTCTCTGTAACTGTGTATATCTCTATCTGTAACTGTGTATATCTCTCCCTCTATCTGTAACTGTGTATATCTCTCCCTCTATCTGTAACTGTGTATATCTCTCCCTCTATCTGTAACTGTGTATATCTCTCCCTCTATATCTCTATCTGTAACTGTAACTGTGTATATCTCTCCCTCTATCTGTAACTGTGTATATCTCTCCCTCTATCTGTAACTGTGTATATCTCTCCCTCTATCTGTAACTGTGTATATCTCTCCCTCTATCTGTAACTGTGTATATCTCTCTCTATCTGTAACTGTGTATATCTCTGTAACCCTCTATCTGTAACTGTGTATATCTCTCCCTATCTGTAACTCTGTAACTGTAACTGTATATCTCTCCCTCTATCTGTAACTGTGTATATCTCTCCCTCTATCTGTAACTGTGTATATCTCCCTCTATCTGTAACTGTGTATATCTCTATCTGTAACTGTGTATATCTCTCCCTCTATCTGTAACTGTGTATATCTCTCCCTCTATCTGTAACTGTGTATATCTCTCCTCTATCTGTAACTGTGTATATCTCTCCCTCTATCTGTAACTGTGTATATCTCTATCTGTAACTGTGTATATCTCTCCCTCTGTAACTGTAATCTCTCCCTCTATCTGTAACTGTGTATATCTCTCCCTCTATCTGTAACTGTGTATATCTCTCCCTCTATCTGTAACTGTGTATATCTCTCTATCTGTAACTGTGTATATCTCTCTGTATATCTCTATCTGTAACTGTGTATATCTCTCCCTCTATCTGTAACTGTGTATATCTCTCCCTCTATCTGTAACTGTGTATATCTCTCCCTCTATCTGTAACTGTGTATATCTCTCTATCTGTAACTGTGTATATCTCTCTGTGTATATCCTCTATCTGTAACTGTGTATATCTCTCCCTCTATCTGTAACTGTGTATATCTCTCCCTCTATCTGTAACTGTGTATATCTCTCCTCTATCTGTAACTGTGTATATCTCTCCCTCTATCTGTAACTGTGTATATCTCTCCCTCTATCTGTAACTGTGTATATCTCTCCCTCTATCTGTAACTGTGTATATCTCTCTCTATCTGTAACTGTGTATATCTCTCCCTCTATCTGTAACTGTGTATCTCTGTGTATATCTCTCCCCTCTATCTGTAACTGTGTATATCTCTCCCTATCTGTAACTGTGTATATCTCTATCTGTAACTGTGTATATCTCTCCCTCTATCTGTAACTGTGTATATCTCTCCCTCTATCTGTAACTGTGTATATCTCTCCCTCTATCTGTAACTGTGTATATCTCTCTCTATCTGTAACTGTGTATATCTCTCCCTCTATCTGTAACTGTGTATATCTCTCCCTCTATCTGTAACTGTGTATATCTCTCCTCTATCTGTAACTGTGTATATCTCCTCTATCTGTAACTGTGTATATCTCTCCCTCTATCTGTAACTGTGTATATCTCCCTCTATCTGTAACTGTGTATATCTCTCCCTCTATCTGTAACTGTGTATATCTCTCCCTCTATCTGTAACTGTGTATATCTCTCCCTCTATCTGTAACTGTGTATATCTCTATCTGTAACTGTGTATATCTCTCCCTCTATCTGTAACTGTGTATATCTCTCCCTCTATCTGTAACTGTGTATATCTCTCTGTAACTGTGTATATCTCTATCTGTAACTGTGTATATCTCTCCTCTGTAACTGTGTATCTGTAACTGTGTATATCTCTCCCTCTATCTGTAACTGTATATCTCTATCTGTAACTGTGTATATCTCTCCCTCTATCTGTAACTGTGTATCTCTCTCCCTCTATCTGTAACTGTGTATATCTCTATCTGTAACTGTGTATATCTCTCCCTCTATCTGTAACTGTGTATATCTCTATCTGTAACTGTGTATATCTCTCCCTCTATCTGTAACTGTGTATATCTCTCCCTCTATCTGTAACTGTGTATATCTCTCCCTCTATCTGTAACTGTGTATATCTCTCCCTCTATCTGTAACTGTGTATATCTCTATCTGTAACTGTGTATATCTCTCCCTCTATCTGTAACTGTGTATATCTCTCCCTCTATCTGTAACTGTGTATCTCTCCCTCTATCTGTAACTGTGTATATCTCTATCTGTAACTGTGTATATCTCTCCCTCTATCTGTAACTGTGTATATCTCTCCCTCTATCTGTAACTGTGTATATCTCTCCCTCTATTTGTAACTGTGTATCTCTCCCTCTATCTGTAACTGTGTATATCTCTATCTGTAACTGTGTATATCTCTATCTGTAACTGTGTATATCTCTCCTCTATCTGTAACTGTGTATATCTCTCCCTCTATCTGTAACTGTGTATATCTCTCCCTCTATCTGTAACTGTGTATATCTCTCCCTCTATCTGTAACTGTGTATATCTCTCCCTCTATCTGTAACTGTGTATATCTCTCCCTCTATCTGTAACTGTGTATATCTCTCCCTGTAACTGTGTATATCTCTCCCTCTATCTGTAACTGTGTATATCTCTCCTCTATCTGTAACTGTGTATATCTCTCCCTCTATCTGTAACTGTGTATATCTCTCCCTCTATCTGTAACTGTGTATATCTCTATCTGTAACTGTGTATATCTCTCCCTCTATCTGTAACTGTGTATATCTCTCTCTATCTGTAACTGTGTATATCTCTCCCTCTATCTGTAACTGTGTATATCTCTCCCTCTATCTGTAACTGTGTATATCTCTATCTGTAACTGTGTATATCTCTCCCTCTATCTGTAACTGTGTATATCTCTATCTGTAACTGTGTATATCTCTCTGTAACTGTGTATATCTCTATCTGTAACTGTGTATATCTCTCCCTCTATCTGTAACTGTGTATATCTCTCCCTCTATCTGTAACTGTGTATATCTCTCCTATCTGTAACTATCTGTAACTGTGTATATCTCTCCCTCTATCTGTAACTGTGTATATCTCTCTGTAACTGTGTATATCTCTATCTGTAACTGTGTATATCTCTCCCTCTATCTGTAACTGTGTATATCTCTCCTCTATCTGTAACTGTGTATATCTCTCCTCTATCTGTAACTGTGTATATCTCTCCCTCTATCTGTAACTGTGTATATCTCTCCCTCTATCTGTAACTGTGTATATCTCTCTCTATCTGTAACTGTGTATATCTCTATCTGTAACTGTGTATATCTCTCCTCTGTAACTGTGTATATCTCTCCCTCTATCTGTAACTGTGTATATCTCTCCCTCTATCTGTAACTGTGTATATCTCTCCCTCTATCTGTAACTGTGTATATCTCTCTGTAACTGTGTATATCTCTCCCTCTATCTGTAACTGTGTATATCTCTATCTGTAACTGTGTATATCTCTCCCTCTATCTGTAACTGTGTATATCTCTCCCTCTATCTGTAACTGTGTATATCTCTATCTGTAACTGTGTATATCTCTCCCTCTATCTGTAACTGTGTATCTCTCCCTCTATCTCTCCCTCTATCTGTAACTGTGTATATCTCTCCCTCTATCTGTAACTGTGTATATCTCTCCTCTATCTGTAACTGTGTATCTCTCCCTCTATCTGTAACTGTGTATATCTCTCCCTCTATCTGTAACTGTGTATATCTCTATCTGTAACTGTGTATATCTCTCTATCTGTAACTGTGTATATCTCTCCCTCTATCTGTAACTGTGTATATCTCTCCCTCTATCTGTAACTGTGTATCTCTCCCTCTATCTGTAACTGTGTATATCTCTCCCTCTATCTGTAACTGTGTATATCTCTCCATGTAACTGTGTATATCTCTATCTGTAACTGTGTATATCTCTCCCTCTATCTGTAACTGTGTATATCTCTCTCTCTATCTGTAACTGTGTATATCTCTCCCTCTATCTGTAACTGTGTATATCTCTCCCTCTATCTGTAACTGTGTATATCTCCCTCTATCTGTAACTGTGTATATCTCTCCTCTCTATCTGTAACTGTGTATATCTCTCTCTCTATCTGTAACTGTGTATATCTGTAACTGTGTATATCTCTCCCTCTATCTGTAACTGTGTATATCTCTCCCTCTATCTGTAACTGTGTATATCTCTCCCTCTATCTGTAACTGTGTATATCTCTCCCTCTATCTGTAACTGTGTATATCTCTCCTGTAACTGTGTATATCTCTCCTGTAACTCTATCTGTAACTGTGTATATCTCTCCCTCTATCTGTAACTGTGTATATCTCTCTATCTGTAACTGTGTATATCTCTCCTCTATCTGTAACTGTGTATATCTCTCCTCTATCTGTAACTGTGTATATCTATCTGTAACTGTGTATATCTCTCCCTCTATCTGTAACTGTGTATATCTCTCCCTCTATCTGTAACTGTGTATATCTCTCCTCTATCTGTAACTGTGTATATCTCTCCCTCTATCTGTAACTGTGTATATCTCTCCCTCTATCTGTAACTGTGTATATCTCTCCCTCTATCTGTAACTGTGTATATCTCTCCCTCTATCTGTAACTGTGTATATCTCTCCCTCTATCTGTAACTGTGTATATCTCTCCCCTCTATCTGTAACTGTGTATATCTCTCCCTCTATCTGTAACTGTGTATATCTCTCCCTCTATCTGTAACTGTGTATATCTCTCCCTCTATCTGTAACTGTGTATATCTCTCCTCTATCTGTAACTGTGTATATCTCTATCTGTAACTGTGTATATCTCTCCTCTATCTGTAACTGTGTATATCTCTCCCTCTATCTGTAACTGTGTATATCTCTCCTCTATCTGTAACTGTGTATATCTCTATCTGTAACTGTGTATATCTCTCCCTCTATCTGTAACTGTGTATATCTCTCCCTCTATCTGTAACTGTGTATATCTCTCCCTCTATTTGTAACTGTGTATCTCTCCCTCTATCTGTAACTGTGTATATCTCTATCTGTAACTGTGTATATCTCTATCTGTAACTGTGTATCTCTCCCTCTATCTGTAACTGTGTATATCTCTCCCTCTATCTGTAACTGTGTATATCTCTATCTGTAACTGTGTATATCTCTCTCTATATCTGTAACTGTGTATATCTCTCCCTCTATCTGTAACTGTGTATATCTCTCCCTCTATCTGTAACTGTGTATATCTCTCCCTCTATCTGTAACTGTGTATATCTCTCCCTCTATCTGTAACTGTGTATATCTGTAACTGTGTATATCTCTCCCTCTATCTGTAACTGTGTATATCTCTCCCTCTATCTGTAACTGTGTATATCTCTATCTGTAACTGTGTATATCTCTCCCTCTATCTGTAACTGTGTATATCTCTATCTGTAACTGTGTATATCTCTCCCTCTATCTGTAACTGTGTATATCTCTCCCTCTATCTGTAACTGTGTATATCTATCTGTAACTGTGTATATCTCTCCCTCTATCTGTAACTGTGTATATCTCTCCCTCTATCTGTAACTGTGTATATCTCTCCCTCTATCTGTAACTGTGTATATCTCTCCCTGTAACTGTGTATATCTCTCCCTCTATCTGTAACTGTGTATATCTCTCCCTCTATCTGTAACTGTGTATATCTCTCCCTCTATCTGTAACTGTGTATATCTCTCCCTCTATCTGTAACTGTGTATATCTCTCCATGTAACTGTGTATATCTCTATCTGTAACTGTGTATATCTCTCCCTCTATCTGTAACTGTGTATATCTCTCCCTCTATCTGTAACTGTGTATATCTCTATCTGTAACTGTGTATATCTCTCCCTCTATCTGTAACTGTGTATATCTCTCCCTCTATCTGTAACTGTGTATATCTCTATCTGTAACTGTGTATATCTCTCCCTCTATCTGTAACTGTGTATATCTCTCCCTCTATCTGTAACTGTGTATCTCTCTATCTGTAACTGTGTATATCTCTCCCTCTATCTGTAACTGTGTATATCTCTATCTGTAACTGTGTATATCTCTCCCTCTATCTGTAACTGTGTATATCTCTCCCTCTATCTGTAACTGTGTATATCTCTATCTGTAACTGTGTATATCTCTCCCTCTATCTGTAACTGTGTATATCTCTCCCTCTATCTGTAACTGTGTATATCTCTCCCTCTATCTGTAACTGTGTATATCTCTATCTGTAACTGTGTATATCTCTCCCTCTATCTGTAACTGTGTATATCTCTCCTCTATCTGTAACTGTGTATATCTCTCCCTCTATCTGTAACTGTGTATATCTCTCCTCTATCTGTAACTGTGTATATCTCTCCCTCTATCTGTAACTGTGTATATCTCTCCCTCTATCTGTAACTGTGTATATCTCTCCCTCTATCTGTAACTGTGTATATCTCTCCCTCTATCTGTAACTGTGTATATCTCTCCCTCTATCTGTAACTGTGTATATCTCTCCCTCTATCTGTAACTGTGTATATCTCTCCCTCTATCTGTAACTGTGTATCTCTCCCTCTATCTATCTGTAACTGTGTATATCTCTCCCTCTGTAACTGTGTATATCTGTAACTGTGTATATCTCTCCCTCTATCTGTAACTGTGTATATCTCTCCCTCTATCTGTAACTGTGTATATCTCTCCCTCTATCTGTAACTGTGTATATCTCTCCCTCTATCTGTAACTGTGTATATCTCTCCCTCTATCTGTAACTGTGTATATCTCTCCTCTATCTGTAACTGTGTATATCTCTCCCTCTATCTGTAACTGTGTATATCTCTCCTCTATCTGTAACTGTGTATATCTCTCCTCTATCTGTAACTGTGTATATCTCTATCTGTAACTGTGTATATCTCTCCCTATCTGTAACTGTGTATATCTCTCCCTCTATCTGTAACTGTGTATATCTCTCCCTCTATCTGTAACTCTATCTGTAACTGTGTATATCTCTCCCTCTATCTGTAACTGTGTATATCTCTCCTGTAACTGTGTATATCTCTCCCTCTATCTGTAACTGTGTATATCTCTCCCTCTATCTGTAACTGTGTATATCTCCCTCTATCTGTAACTGTGTATATCTCTATCTGTAACTGTGTATATCTCTCCCTCTATCTGTAACTGTGTATATCTCTCCCTCTATCTGTAACTGTGTATATCTCTCCCTCTATCTGTAACTGTAACTGTATATCTCTCCCTCTATCTGTAACTGTGTATATCTCTCTATCTGTAACTGTGTATATCTCTCTATCTGTAACTGTGTGTATCTCTCCCTCTATCTGTAACTGTGTATATCTCTCTCTATCTGTAACTGTGTATATCTCTCCCTCTATCTGTAACTGTGTATATCTCTCCCTCTATCTGTAACTGTGTATCTCTCCCTCTATCTGTAACTGTGTATATCTCTATCTGTAACTGTGTATATCTCTCCCTCTATCTGTAACTGTGTATATCTCTCCCTCTATTTGTAACTGTGTATCTCTCCCTCTATCTGTAACTGTGTATATCTCTATCTGTAACTGTGTATATCTCTATCTGTAACTGTGTATATCTCTCCCTCTATCTGTAACTGTGTATATCTCTCCCTCTATCTGTAACTGTGTATATCTCTCCCTCTATCTGTAACTGTGTATATCTCTCCCTCTATCTGTAACTGTGTATATCTCTCTATCTGTAACTGTGTATATCTCTCCTCTATCTGTAACTGTGTATATCTCTCCCTCTATCTGTAACTGTGTATATCTCTCCTCTATCTGTAACTGTGTATATCTCTCCCTCTATCTGTAACTGTGTATATCTCTCCCTCTATCTGTAACTGTGTATATCTCTCTATCTGTAACTGTGTATATCTCTCCCTCTATCTGTAACTGTGTATCTCTCCCTCTATCTGTAACTGTGTATATCTCTCCCTCTATCTGTAACTGTGTATATCTCTCCATGTAACTGTGTATATCTCTATCTGTAACTGTGTATATCTCTCCCTCTATCTGTAACTGTATATCTCTATCTGTAACTGTGTATATCTCTCCCTCTATCTGTAACTGTGTATATCTCTCCCTCTATCTGTAACTGTGTATATCTCTATCTGTAACTGTGTATATCTCTCCCTCTATCTGTAACTGTGTATATCTCTCCCTCTATCTGTAACTGTGTATCTCTCCCTCTATCTGTAACTGTGTATATCTCTATCTGTAACTGTGTATATCTCTCCCTCTATCTGTAACTGTGTATATCTCTCCCTCTATCTGTAACTGTGTATATCTCTCCCTCTATCTGTAACTGTGTATCTCTCCCTCTATCTGTAACTGTGTATATCTCTATCTGTAACTGTGTATATCTCTATCTGTAACTGTGTATCTCTCCCTCTATCTGTAACTGTGTATATCTCTCCCTCTATCTGTAACTGTGTATATCTCTATCTGTAACTGTGTATATCTCTCTCTATATCTGTAACTGTGTATATCTCTCCCTATATCTGTAACTGTGTATATCTCTCCCTCTATCTGTAACTGTGTATATCTCTCCCTCTATCTGTAACTGTGTATATCTCTCCCTCTATCTGTAACTGTGTATATCTCTCCCTCTATCTGTAACTGTGTATATCTCTCCTATCTGTAACTGTGTATATCTGTAAACTGTGTATATCTCTCCCTCTATCTGTAACTGTGTATCTCTCTATCTGTAACTGTGTATCTCTCTCTCTATCTGTAACTGTGTATATCTCTCCCTCTATCTGTAACTGTGTATATCTCTCCCTCTATCTGTAACTGTGTATATCTCTCCCTCTATCTGTAACTGTGTATATCTCTCCCTCTATCTGTAACTGTGTATATCTCTCCCTCTATCTGTAACTGTGTATATCTCTCCCTGTAACTGTGTATATCTCTCCCTCTATCTGTAACTGTGTATATCTCTCCCTCTATCTGTAACTGTGTATATCTCTCCCTGTAACTGTGTATATATCTCTATCTGTAACTGTGTGTATCTCTCCCTCTATCTGTAACTGTGTATATCTCTCCCTCTATCTGTAACTGTGTATATCTCTCCCTCTATCTGTAACTGTGTGTATCTCTATCTGTAACTGTGTATATCTCTCCCTCTATCTGTAACTGTGTATCTCTCTATCTGTAACTGTGTATATCTCTATCTGTAACTGTGTATATCTCTCCCTCTATTTGTAACTGTGTATCTCTCCCTCTATCTGTAACTGTGTATATCTCTATCTGTAACTGTGTATATCTCTCCCTCTATCTGTAACTGTGTATATCTCTATCTGTAACTGTGTATATCTCTCCCTCTATCTGTAACTGTGTATATCTCTCCCTCTATCTGTAACTGTGTATATCTCTATCTGTAACTGTGTATATCTCTCCCTCTATCTGTAACTGTGTATATCTCTCCCTCTATCTGTAACTGTGTATCTCTCCCTCTATCTGTAACTGTGTATATCTCTATCTGTAACTGTGTATATCTCTCCCTCTATCTGTAACTGTGTATATCTCTCCCTCTATCTGTAACTGTGTATATCTCTCCCTCTATTTGTAACTGTGTATCTCTCCCTCTATCTGTAACTGTGTATATCTCTATCTGTAACTGTGTATATCTCTATCTGTAACTGTGTATATCTCTCCCTCTATCTGTAACTGTGTATATCTCTATCTGTAACTGTGTATATCTCTCCTATATCTGTAACTGTGTATATCTCTCCCTCTATCTGTAACTGTGTATATCTCTCCCTCTATCTGTAACTGTGTATATCTCTCCCTCTATCTGTAACTGTGTATATCTCTCCCTCTATCTGTAACTGTGTATATCTCTCCCTCTATCTGTAACTGTGTATATCTCTATCTGTAACTGTGTATCTCTCTCTCTATCTGTAACTGTGTATATCTCTCCCTCTATCTGTAACTGTGTATATCTCTCCCTCTATCTGTAACTGTGTATATCTCTCCCTCTATCTGTAACTGTGTATATCTCTCCCTGTAACTGTGTATATCTCTCCCTCTATCTGTAACTGTGTATATCTCTCCCTCTATCTGTAACTGTGTATATCTCTCCCTGTAACTGTGTATATATCTCTATCTGTAACTGTGTGTATCTCTCCCTCTATCTGTAACTGTGTATATCTCTCCCTCTATCTGTAACTGTGTATATCTCTCCCTCTATCTGTAACTGTGTATCTCTCTATCTGTAACTGTGTATCTCTCTCCCTCTATCTGTAACTGTGTATATCTCTATCTGTAACTGTGTATATCTCTCCCTCTATCTGTAACTGTGTATATCTCTCCCTCTATCTGTAACTGTGTATATCTCTCCCTCTATCTGTAACTGTGTATATCTCTCTATCTGTAACTGTGTATATCTCTCCCTCTATCTGTAACTGTGTATATCTCTCCTGTGTATATCTCTATCTGTAACTGTGTATATCTCTCCCTCTATCTGTAACTGTGTATATCTCTCTATCTGTAACTGTGTATATCTCTATCTGTAACTGTGTATATCTCTCCCTCTATCTGTAACTGTGTATATCTCTCCCTGTAACTGTGTATATCTCTCCTCTATCTGTAACTGTGTATATCTCTCCCTCTATCTGTAACTGTGTATATCTCTCTATCTGTAACTGTGTATATCTCTCCCTCTATCTGTAACTGTGTATATCTCTCTATCTGTAACTGTGTATATCTCTCCCTCTATCTGTAACTGTGTATATCTCTCCCTCTATCTGTAACTGTGTATATCTCTCCCTCTATCTGTAACTGTGTATATCTCTATCTGTAACTGTGTATATCTCTCCCTCTGTAACTGTGTATATCTCTCCTGTGTATATCTCTATCTGTAACTGTGTATATCTCTCCTCTATCTGTAACTGTGTATATCTCTCCCTCTATCTGTAACTGTGTATATCTCTCCCTCTATCTGTAACTGTGTATATCTCTCCCTCTATCTGTAACTGTGTATATCTCCCTCTATCTGTAACTGTGTATATCTCTCCCTCTATCTGTAACTGTGTATATCTCTCCCTCTATCTGTAACTGTGTATATCTCTCCCTCTATCTGTAACTGTGTATATCTCCCTCTATCTGTAACTGTGTATATCTCTCCCTCTATCTGTAACTGTGTATATCTCTATCTGTAACTGTGTATATCTCTCCCTCTATCTGTAACTGTGTATATCTCTCCCTCTATCTGTAACTGTGTATATCTCTCCTGTAACTGTGTATATCTATCTGTAACTGTGTATATCTCTCCTCTATCTGTAACTGTGTATATCTCTCCCTCTATCTGTAACTGTGTATATCTCTCCTCTATCTGTAACTGTGTATATCTCTCCTCTATCTGTAACTGTGTATATCTCTCCCTCTATCTGTAACTGTGTATATCTCTCCCTCTATCTGTAACTGTGTATATCTCTCCCTCTATCTGTAACTGTGTATATCTCTCCCTCTATCTGTAACTGTGTATATCTCTCCTATCTGTAACTGTGTATATCTATCTGTAACTGTGTATATCTCTCCCTCTATCTGTAACTGTGTATATCTCTCCCTCTATCTGTAACTGTGTATATCTCTATCTGTAACTGTGTATATCTCTCCCTCTATCTGTAACTGTGTATATCTCTCCCTCTATCTGTAACTGTGTATATCTCTCCCTCTATCTGTAACTGTGTATATCTCTCCCTCTATCTGTAACTGTGTATATCTCTCCCTCTATCTGTAACTGTGTATATCTCCCTCTATCTGTAACTGTGTATATCTCTCCCTCTATCTGTAACTGTGTATATCTCTCCCTCTATCTGTAACTGTGTATATCTCTCCCTCTATCTGTAACTGTGTATATCTCTATCTGTAACTGTGTATATCTCTCCCTCTATCTGTAACTGTGTATATCTCTCCCTCTATCTGTAACTGTGTATATCTCTCCCTCTATCTGTAACTGTGTATATCTCTCCCTCTATCTGTAACTGTGTATATCTCTCCCTCTATCTGTAACTGTGTATATCTCTCTCTGTAACTGTGTATATATCTCTATCTGTAACTGTGTATATCTCTCCCCTATCTGTAACTGTGTATATCTCTCCCTCTATCTGTAACTGTGTATATCTCTCCCTCTATCTGTAACTGTGTATATCTCTCCCTCTATCTCTATCTGTAACTGTGTATATCTCTCCTCTCTGTAACTGTGTATATCTGTAACTGTGTATATCTCTCCCTCTATCTGTAACTGTGTATATCTCTCCTCTATCTGTAACTGTGTATATCTCTCCCTCTATCTGTAACTGTGTATATCTCTATCTATCTGTAACTGTGTATATCTCTCCCTCTATCTGTAACTGTGTATATCTCTATCTGTAACTGTGTATATCTCTCCCTCTATCTGTAACTGTGTATATCTCTCCCTCTATCTGTAACTGTGTATATCTCTCCCTCTATCTGTAACTGTGTATATCTCTCCCTCTATCTGTAACTGTGTATATCTCTCCCTCTATCTGTAACTGTGTATATCTCTCCCTCTATCTGTAACTGTGTATATCTCTCCCTCTATCTGTAACTGTGTATATCTCTCCCTCTATCTGTAACTGTGTATATCTCTCCCTCTATCTGTAACTGTGTATATCTCTCCCTCTATCTGTAACTGTGTATATCTCTCCCTCTATCTGTAACTGTGTATATCTCTCCCTGTAACTGTGTATATCTCTCCCTCTATCTGTAACTGTGTATATCTCTCCCTCTATCTGTAACTGTGTATATCTCTATCTGTAACTGTGTATATCTCTCCCTCTATCTGTAACTGTGTATATCTCTCCCTCTATCTGTAACTGTGTATATCTCTATCTGTAACTGTGTATATCTCTCCCTGTAACTGTGTATATCTCTCTCTCTATCTGTAACTGTGTATATCTCTCCCTCTATCTGTAACTGTGTATATCTCTCCCTGTAACTGTGTATATCTCTCCCTCTATCTGTAACTGTGTATATCTCTCCCTCTATCTGTAACTGTGTATATCTCTCCCTCTATCTGTAACTGTGTATATCTCTCCTGTAACTGTGTATATCTATCTGTAACTGTGTATATCTCCCTCCCTGTAACTATCTGTAACTGTAACTGTGTATATCTCTCCCTCTATCTGTAACTGTGTATATCTCTCCTATCTGTAACTGTGTATATCTCTCCCTCTATCTGTAACTGTGTATCTCTCCCTCTATCTGTAACTGTGTATATCTCTCTCTCTATCTGTAACTGTGTATATCTCTCCCTCTATCTGTAACTGTGTATATCTCTCCCTCTATCTGTAACTGTGTATATCTCTCCCTCTATCTGTAACTGTGTATATCTCTATCTGTAACTGTGTATATCTCTCCCTCTATCTGTAACTGTGTATATCTCTATCTGTAACTGTGTATATCTCTCCCTCTATCTGTAACTGTGTATATCTCTCCCTCTATCTGTAACTGTGTATATCTCTCCCTCTATCTGTAACTGTGTATATCTCTCCCTCTATCTGTAACTGTGTATATCTCTCCCTCTATCTGTAACTGTGTATATCTCTCCCTCTATCTGTAACTGTGTATATCTCTCCCTCTATCTGTAACTGTGTATATCTCTCCCTGTAACTGTGTATATATCTCTATCTGTAACTGTGTGTATCTCTCCCTCTATCTGTAACTGTGTATATCTCTCCCTCTATCTGTAACTGTGTATATCTCTCCCTCTATCTGTAACTGTGTGTATCTCTATCTGTAACTGTGTATATCTCTCCCTCTATCTGTAACTGTGTATCTCTCTATCTGTAACTGTGTATATCTCTATCTGTAACTGTGTATATCTCTCCCTCTATCTGTAACTGTGTATATCTCTCCCTCTATCTGTAACTGTGTATATCTCTATCTGTAACTCTCTCCCTCTATCTGTAACTGTGTATATCTCTCCTCTATCTGTAACTGTGTATATCTCTCCCTCTATCTGTAACTGTGTATATCTCTCCCTCTCTCTGTAACTGTGTATATCTCTCCCTCTATCTGTAACTGTGTATATCTCTCCCTCTATCTGTAACTGTGTATATCTCTCCCTCTATCTGTAATCTGTAACTGTGTATATCTCTATCTGTAACTGTGTATATCTCTCCTGTGTATATCTCTATCTGTAACTGTGTATATCTCTCCCTCTATCTGTAACTGTGTATATCTCTCTCCTCTAACTGTGTATATGTAACTGTGTATATCTCTCCCTCTATCTGTAACTGTGTATATCTCTCCCTCTATCTGTAACTGTGTATATCTCTCCCTCTATCTGTAACTGTGTATATCTCTCCTCTATCTGTAACTGTGTATATCTCTCCCTCTATCTGTAACTGTGTATATCTCTATCTGTAACTGTGTATATCTGTCTGTAACTATCTCTCCCTCTATCTGTAACTGTGTATATCTCTCTCCTCTATCTGTAACTGTGTATATCTCTCCCTCTATCTGTAACTGTGTATATCTCTCCTCTATCTGTAACTGTGTATATCTCTCCCTCTATCTGTAACTGTGTATATCTCTCCTCTGTATCTGTAACTGTGTATATCTCTCCCTCTATCTGTAACTGTGTATATCTCTCCCTCTATCTGTAACTGTGTATATCTCTCCCTCTATCTGTAACTGTGTATATCTCTATCTGTAACTGTGTATATCTCTCCCTCTATCTGTAACTGTGTATCTCTCTCTATCTGTAACTGTGTATCTCTCTCCCTCTATCTGTAACTGTGTATATCTCTCCCTCTATCTGTAACTGTGTATATCTCTCCCTCTATCTGTAACTGTGTATATCTCTCCATGTAACTGTGTATATCTCTATCTGTAACTGTGTATATCTCTCCCTCTATCTGTAACTGTGTATATCTCTCCCTCTATCTGTAACTGTGTATATCTCTCCCTCTATCTGTAACTGTGTATATCTGTAACTGTGTATATCTCTCCCTCTATCTGTAACTGTGTATATCTCTCCCTCTATCTGTAACTGTGTATCTCTCCCTCTATCTGTAACTGTGTATATCTCTATCTGTAACTGTGTATATCTCTCCCTCT
This sequence comes from Oncorhynchus nerka, assembly GCF_034236695.1. Lineage (NCBI taxonomy): Eukaryota > Metazoa > Chordata > Actinopteri > Salmoniformes > Salmonidae > Oncorhynchus > Oncorhynchus nerka. The sequence goes on along the minus strand of NC_088419.1, from coordinate 97,905,685 downwards.
ATCTGTAACTGTGTATATCTCTCCCTCTATCTGTAACTGTGTATATCTCTCCCTCTATTTGTAACTGTGTATCTCTCCCTCTATCTGTAACTGTGTATATCTCTATCTGTAACTGTGTATATCTCTATCTGTAACTGTGTATCTCTTCCTGTAACTGTGTATATCTCTATCTGTAACTGTGTATATCTCTCCCTCTATCTGTAACTCTGTAACTGTGTATATCTCTCTATCTGTAACTGTGTATATCTGTAACTGTGTATATCTCTCCCTCTATCTGTAACTGTGTATATCTCTCCTCTATCTGTAACTGTGTATATCTCTCCCTCTATCTGTAACTGTGTATATCTCTCTGTGTATCTCTATCTGTAACTGTGTATATCTGTCCCTCTATCTGTAACTGTGTATATCTCCCTCTATCTGTAACTGTGTATATCTCTCCCTCTATCTGTAACTGTGTATATCTCTCCCTCTATCTGTAACTGTGTATATCTCTCTATCTGTAACTCTGTAACTGTGTATATCTCTCCCTCTATCTGTAACTGTGTATATCTCTCCCTCTATCTGTAACTGTGTATATCTCTCCCTCTATCTGTAACTGTGTATATCTCTCCCTCTATCTGTAACTGTGTATATCTCTCCCTCTATCTGTAACTGTGTATATCTCTCTATCTGTAACTGTGTATATCTCTCCCTCTATCTGTAACTGTGTATCTCTCTCTCTCTATCTGTAACTGTGTATATCTCTCCCTCTATCTGTAACTGTGTATATCTCTCCCTCTATCTGTAACTGTGTATCTCTCCCTCTATCTGTAACTGTGTATATCTCTCCCTCTATCTGTAACTGTGTATATCTCTCCATGTAACTGTGTATATCTCTATCTGTAACTGTGTATATCTCTCCCTCTATCTGTAACTGTGTATATCTCTCCCTCTATCTGTAACTGTATATCTCTATCTGTAACTGTGTATATCTCTCCCTCTATCTGTAACTGTGTATATCTCTCCCTCTATCTGTAACTGTGTATATCTCTCCTCTATCTGTAACTGTGTATATCTCTCCCTCTATCTGTAACTGTGTATATCTCTCCCCTCTATCTGTAACTGTGTATATCTCTATATCTCTCCCTCTATCTGTAACTGTGTATATCTCTCCCTCTATCTGTAACTGTGTATATCTCTATCTGTAACTGTGTATATCTCTCCCTCTATCTGTAACTGTGTATATCTCTCCCTATCTCTATCTGTAACTGTGTATATCTCTCCCTCTATCTGTAACTGTGTATATCTCTCCCTCTATCTGTAACTGTGTATATCTCTCCTCTATCTGTAACTGTGTATATCTCTCCTCTATCTGTAACTGTGTATATCTCTCCCTCTATCTGTAACTGTGTATATCTCTCCTATCTGTAACTGTGTATATCTCTCCCTCTATCTGTAACTGTGTATATCTCTCCCTATCTGTAACTGTGTATATCTGTAACTGTGTATATCTCTCCCTCTATCTGTAACTGTGTATATCTCTCCCTCTATCTGTAACTGTGTATATCTCTCCCTCTATCTGTAACTGTGTATATCTCTCCCTCTATCTGTAACTGTGTATATCTCTCCCTCTATCTGTAACTGTGTATATCTCTATCTGTAACTGTGTATATCTCTCCCTCTATCTGTAACTGTGTATATCTCTCCCTCTATCTGTAACTGTGTATATCTCTCCCTCTATCTGTAACTGTGTATATCTCTATCTGTAACTGTGTATATCTCTCCCTCTATCTGTAACTGTGTATATCTCTCCCTCTATCTGTAACTGTGTATATCTCTATCTGTAACTGTGTATATCTCTCCCTCTATCTGTAACTGTGTATATCTCTCCCTCTATCTGTAACTGTGTATATCTCTCCTGTAACTATCTGTAACTGTGTATATCTCTCCTCTATCTGTAACTGTGTATATCTCTATCTGTAACTGTGTATATCTCTCCCTCTATCTGTAACTGTGTATATCTCTCCCTCTATCTGTAACTGTGTATATCTCTCCCTCTATCTGTAACTGTGTATATCTCTCTATCTGTAACTGTGTATATCTCTCCCTCTATCTGTAACTGTGTATATCTCTCCCTCTATCTGTAACTGTGTATATCTCCCTCTATCTGTAACTGTGTATATCTCTCTATCTGTAACTGTGTATATCTCTCCTCTATCTGTAACTGTGTATATCTCTCCCTCTATCTGTAACTGTGTATATCTCTCCTCTATCTGTAACTGTGTATATCTCCCTCTGTGTATATCTCTCCTCTATCTGTAACTGTGTATATCTCTATCTGTAACTGTGTATATCTCTCCTCTATCTGTAACTGTGTATATCTCTCCTCTATCTGTAACTGTGTATATCTCTCCCTCTATCTGTAACTGTGTATATCTCTATCTGTAACTGTGTATATCTCTCCCTCTATCTGTAACTGTGTATATCTCTCCTCTATCTGTAACTGTGTATATCTCTCCTGTAACTCTATCTGTAACTGTGTATATCTCTCCCTCTATCTGTAACTGTGTATATCTCTCCTGTGTATATCTCTATCTGTAACTGTGTATATCTCTCCCTCTATCTGTAACTGTGTATATCTCTATCTGTAACTGTGTATATCTCTCCTGTAACTGTGTATCTCTATCTGTAACTGTGTATATCTCTCTGTAACTGTGTATATCTCTCTATCTGTAACTGTGTATATCTCTCCCTCTATCTGTAACTGTGTATATCTCTCCCTCTATCTGTAACTGTGTATATCTCTCCCTCTATCTGTAACTGTGTATATCTCTCCCTCTATCTGTAACTGTGTATATCTCTCCCTCTATCTGTAACTGTGTATATCTCTCCCTCTATCTGTAACTGTGTATATCTCTCCTCTATCTGTAACTGTGTATATCTCTCCCTGTAACTGTGTATATCTCTCTATCTGTAACTGTGTGTATCTCTCCCTCTATCTGTAACTGTGTATATCTCTCCCTCTATCTGTAACTGTGTATATCTCTCCCTCTATCTGTAACTGTGTATATCTCTCCCTCTATCTGTAACTGTGTGTATCTCTATCTGTAACTGTGTATATCTCTCCCTCTATCTGTAACTGTGTATCTCTCTATCTGTAACTGTGTATCTCTCTCCCTCTATCTGTAACTGTGTATATCTCTCCTATCTGTAACTGTGTATCTGTAACTGTGTATATCTCTCCCTCTATCTGTAACTGTGTATATCTCTCCCTCTATCTGTAACTGTGTATATCTCTCCCTCTATCTGTAACTGTGTATATCTCTCCTCTATCTGTAACTGTGTATATCTCTCCTATCTGTAACTGTGTATATCTCTCCCTCTATCTGTAACTGTGTATATCTCTCCTCTATCTGTAACTGTGTATATCTCTCCTCTATCTGTAACTGTGTATATCTCTCCCTCTGTAACTGTGTATATCTCTCCTCTATCTGTAACTGTGTATATCTCTCCCTCTATCTGTAACTGTGTATATCTGTAACTGTGTATATCTCTATCTGTAACTGTGTATATCTCTCCCTCTATCTGTAACTGTGTATATCTCTCCCTCTATCTGTAACTGTGTATATCTGTAACTGTGTATATCTCTCCTCTATCTGTAACTGTGTATATCTCTCTGTAACTGTGTATATCTGTAACTGTGTATATCTCTATCTGTAACTGTGTATATCTCTCCTCTATCTGTAACTGTGTATATCTCTCCTGTGTGTATCTCTATCTGTAACTGTGTATATCTCTATCTGTAACTGTGTATATCTCTCCCTCTATCTGTAACTGTGTATGTGTCTCTCCTCTATCTGTAACTGTGTATATCTCTCCCTCTATCTGTAACTGTGTATATCTCTCCCTCTATCTGTAACTGTGTATATCTCTCCCCTCTATCTGTAACTGTGTATATCTCTCCCTCTATCTGTAACTGTGTATATCTCTCTGTAACTCTATCTGTAACTGTGTATATCTCTCCCTCTATCTGTAACTGTGTATATCTCTCCCTCTATCTGTAACTGTGTATATCTCTCCCTCTATCTGTAACTGTGTATATCTCTCCCTCTATCTGTAACTGTGTATATCTCTATCTGTAACTGTGTATATCTCTCCCTCTATCTGTAACTGTGTATATCTCTCCCTCTATCTGTAACTGTGTATATCTCTATCTGTAACTGTGTATATCTCTCCCTCTATCTGTAACTGTGTATATCTCTCCTGTAACTGTGTATATCTCTATCTGTAACTGTGTATATCTCTATCTGTAACTGTGTATATCTCTCCCTCTATCTGTAACTGTGTATATCTCTATCTGTAACTGTGTATATCTCTATCTGTAACTGTGTATATCTCTCCCTCTATCTGTAACTGTGTATATCTCTCCCTCTATCTGTAACTGTGTATATCTCTATCTGTAACTGTGTATATCTCTCCCTCTATCTGTAACTGTGTATATCTCTATCTGTAACTGTGTATATCTCTCCCTCTATCTGTAACTGTGTATATCTCTATCTGTAACTGTGTATATCTCTCCCTCTATCTGTAACTGTGTATATCTCTCCCTCTATCTGTAACTGTGTATATCTCTCCCTCTATCTGTAACTGTGTATATCTCTCCCTCTATCTGTAACTGTGTATATCTCTATCTGTAACTGTGTATATCTCTATCTGTAACTGTGTATCTCTTCCTCTATCTGTAACTGTGTATATCTCTCCCTCTATCTGTAACTGTGTATATCTCTATCTGTAACTGTGTATATCTCTCCCTATATCTGTAACTGTGTATATCTCTCCCTCTATCTGTAACTGTGTATATCTCTCCCTCTATCTGTAACTGTGTATATCTCTCCCTCTATCTGTAACTGTGTATATCTCTCCCTGTAACTGTGTATATCTCTATCTGTAACTGTGTATATCTCTCTGTAACTGTGTATATCTCTATCTGTAACTGTGTATATCTCTCCCTCTATCTGTAACTGTGTATATCTCTCCTATCTGTAACTGTGTATATCTCTCCCTCTATCTGTAACTGTGTATATCTCTCCTCTATCTGTAACTGTGTATATCTCTATCTGTAACTGTGTATATCTCTCCTCTATCTGTAACTGTGTATATCTCTCCTCTATCTGTAACTGTGTATATCTCTCCCTCTATCTGTAACTGTGTATATCTCTCCTCTATCTGTAACTGTGTATATCTCTCCCTCTATCTGTAACTGTGTATCTCTATCTGTAACTCCTCTCTATCTGTAACTGTGTATATCTCTCCCTCTATCTGTAACTGTGTATATCTCTCCCTCTATCTGTAACTGTGTATATCTCTCCCTCTATCTGTAACTGTGTATATCTGTAACTGTGTATCTCTATCTGTAACTGTGTATATCTCTATCTGTAACTGTGTATATCTCTATCTGTAACTGTGTATATCTCTATCTGTAACTGTGTATATCTCTCCCTCTATCTGTAACTGTGTATATCTCTATCTGTAACTGTGTATATCTCTCCCTCTATCTGTAACTGTGTATATCTCTCCTGTGTATATCTCTATCTGTAACTGTGTATATCTCTCCCTCTATCTGTAACTGTGTATATCTCTCCTCTCTGTAACTGTAACTGTGTATATCTCTATCTGTAACTGTGTATATCTCTCCCTCTATCTGTAACTGTGTATATCTCTCCCTCTATCTGTAACTGTGTATATCTCTCCCTCTATTTGTAACTGTGTATCTCTCCCTCTATCTGTAACTGTGTATATCTCTATCTGTAACTGTGTATATCTCTATCTGTAACTGTGTATATCTCTCCCTCTATCTGTAACTGTGTATATCTCTCCCTCTATCTGTAACTGTGTATATCTCTATCTGTAACTGTGTATATCTCTCCCTCTATCTGTAACTGTGTATATCTCTCCCTCTATCTGTAACTGTGTATATCTCTCCCTCTATCTGTAACTGTGTATATCTCTCCCTCTATCTGTAACTGTGTATATCTCTCCCTCTATCTGTAACTGTGTATATCTCTCCCTCTATCTGTAACTGTGTATATCTCTCCCTCTATCTGTAACTGTGTATATCTCTATCTGTAACTGTGTATATCTCTCCCTCTATCTGTAACTGTGTATCTCTCTCTCTCTATCTGTAACTGTGTATATCTCTCCCTCTATCTGTAACTGTGTATATCTCTCCCTCTATCTGTAACTGTGTATATCTCTCCCTCTATCTGTAACTGTGTATATCTCTCCCTCTATCTGTAACTGTGTATATCTCTCCCTGTAACTGTGTATATCTCTCCCTCTATCTGTAACTGTGTATACTGTGTCTCTCCTCTATCTGTAACTGTGTATATCTCTCCCTGTAACTGTGTATATCTCTCCCTCTATCTGTAACTGTGTATATCTCTCCTCTATCTGTAACTGTGTATATCTCTCCTGTGTATATCTCTGTAACTGTGTATATATCTCTATCTGTAACTGTGTGTATCTCTCCCTCTATCTGTAACTGTGTATATCTCTCCCTCTATCTGTAACTGTGTATATCTCTCCCTCTATCTGTAACTGTGTGTATCTCTATCTGTAACTGTGTATATCTCTCCCTCTATCTGTAACTGTGTATCTCTCTATCTGTAACTGTGTATATCTCTCCCTGTAACTGTGTATATCTCTCCCTCTATCTGTAACTGTGTATATCTCTATCTGTAACTGTGTATATCTCTATCTGTAACTGTGTATATCTCTCCCTCTATCTGTAACTGTGTATATCTCTATCTGTAACTGTGTATATCTCTCCCTCTATCTGTAACTGTGTATATCTCTCCCTCTATCTGTAACTGTGTATATCTCTATCTGTAACTGTGTATATCTCTCCCTCTATCTGTAACTGTGTATATCTCTCCCTCTATCTGTAACTGTGTATATCTCTCCCTCTATCTGTAACTGTGTATATCTCTATCTGTAACTGTGTATATCTCTCCCTCTATCTGTAACTGTGTATATCTCTCCCTCTATCTGTAACTGTGTATATCTCTCCTCTATCTGTAACTGTGTATATCTCTCCCTCTATCTGTAACTGTGTATATCTCTCCCTCTATCTGTAACTGTGTATCTCTCTATCTGTAACTGTGTATATCTCTCTATCTGTAACTGTGTATATCTCTCCTCCTGTAACTGTGTATATCTCTGTAACTGTGTATATCTCTCCCTCTATCTGTAACTGTGTATATCTCTCCCTCTATCTGTAACTGTGTATATCTCTATCTGTAACTGTGTATATCTCTCCCTCTATCTGTAACTGTGTATATCTCTCCCTCTATCTGTAACTGTGTATATCTCTCCCTGTAACTGTGTATATCTCTCCCTCTATCTGTAACTGTGTATATCTCTCCCTCTATCTGTAACTGTGTATATCTCTCCCTCTATCTGTAACTGTGTATCTCTCTATCTGTAACTGTGTATCTCTCTCCCTCTATCTGTAACTGTGTATATCTCTCCCTCTATCTGTAACTGTGTATATCTCTCCCTCTATCTGTAACTGTGTATATCTCTCCCTCTATCTGTAACTGTGTATATCTCTCCCTCTATCTGTAACTGTGTATATCTCTCCCTCTATCTGTAACTGTGTATATCTCTCCCTCTATCTGTAACTGTGTATATCTCTATCTGTAACTGTGTATATCTCCCTCTATCTGTAACTGTGTATATCTCTCCCTCTATCTGTAACTGTGTATATCTCTCTATCTGTAACTGTGTATATCTCTCCCTCTATCTGTAACTGTGTATATCTCTCCCTGTGTATATCTCTATCTGTAACTGTGTATATCTCTCCTCTATCTGTAACTGTGTATCTCTCTATCTGTAACTGTGTATATCTCTCCCTCTATCTGTAACTGTGTATATCTCTCTCTATCTGTAACTGTGTATATCTCTCCCTCTATCTGTAACTGTGTATATCTCTATCTGTAACTGTGTATATCTCTCCCTCTATCTGTAACTGTGTATATCTCTATCTGTAACTGTGTATATCTCTCCCTCTATCTGTAACTGTGTATATCTCTCCCTCTATCTGTAACTGTGTATATCTCTCCCTCTATCTGTAACTGTGTATATCTCTCCTCTATCTGTAACTGTGTATATCTCTATCTGTAACTGTGTATATCTCTATCTGTAACTGTGTATCTCTTCCTCTATCTGTAACTGTGTATATCTCTCCCTCTATCTGTAACTGTGTATATCTCTATCTGTAACTGTGTATATCTCTCCCTATATCTGTAACTGTGTATATCTCTCCCTCTATCTGTAACTGTGTATATCTCTCCTCTATCTGTAACTGTGTATATCTCTCCTCTATCTGTAACTGTGTATATCTCTCCCTCTATCTGTAACTGTGTATATCTCTCTATCTGTAACTGTGTATATCTCTCTGTAACCTCTATCTGTAACTGTGTATATCTCTCCCTCTATCTGTAACTGTGTATATCTCTCCCTCTATCTGTAACTGTGTATATCTCTCCCTCTATCTGTAACTGTGTATATCTCTATCTGTAACTGTGTATATCTCTCCCTCTATCTGTAACTGTGTATATCTCTCCCTCTATCTGTAACTGTGTATATCTCTATCTGTAACTGTGTATCTCTCTCTCTATCTGTAACTGTGTATATCTCTCCCTCTATCTGTAACTGTAACTGTATATCTCTCCTCTATCTGTAACTGTGTATATCTCTCCCTCTATCTGTAACTGTGTATATCTCTCCCTCTATCTGTAACTGTGTATATCTCTCCCTCTATCTGTAACTGTGTATATCTGTAACTGTGTATCCTCTCTATCTGTAACTGTGTATATCTCTCCCTCTATCTGTAACTGTGTATATCTCTCCCTCTATCTGTATCTGTGTATATCTCTCTCTCTATCTGTAACTGTGTATATCTCTCCCTCTATCTGTAACTGTGTATATCTCTATCTGTAACTGTGTATATCTCTCCCTCTATCTGTAACTGTGTATATCTCTCCCTCTATCTGTAACTGTGTATATCTCTCCCTCTATCTGTAACTGTGTATATCTCTCCCTCTATCTGTAACTGTGTATATCTCTCCTCTATCTCTATCTGTAACTGTGTATATCTCTCTGTAACTGTGTATCTATCTGTAACTGTGTATATCTCTCCTCTATCTGTAACTGTGTATATCTCTCCCTCTATCTGTAACTGTGTATATCTCTCCTCTATCTGTAACTGTGTATATCTCTCCCTCTATCTGTAACTGTGTATATCTCTCCCTCTGTAACTGTGTATATCTCTCCCTCTATCTGTAACTGTGTATATCTCTCCTCTATCTGTAACTGTGTATATCTCTCCCTCTATCTGTGTATATCTCTCCCTCTATCTGTAACTGTGTATATCTCTCTCTATCTGTAACTGTGTATGTGTATATCTCTCCCTCTATCTGTAACTGTGTATCTCTATCTGTAACTCCTCTCTATCTGTAACTGTGTATATCTCTCCCTCTATCTGTAACTGTGTATATCTCTCCCTCTGTCTGTAACTGTGTATATCTCTCCCTCTATCTGTAACTGTGTATATCTCTCCCTCTATCTGTGTATATCTGTGTAACTGTGTATCTCTCCCTCTATCTGTAACTGTGTATATCTCTCCCTCTATCTGTAACTGTGTATATCTCTCCTCTATCTGTAACTGTGTATATCTCTCCCTCTATCTGTAACTGTGTATATCTCTCTCTATCTGTAACTGTGTATATCTCTCCCTCTATCTGTAACTGTGTATATCTCTCCCTCTATCTGTAACTGTGTATATCTCTATCTGTAACTGTGTATATCTCTCCCTCTATCTGTAACTGTGTATATCTCTCCCTCTATCTGTAACTGTGTATATCTCTCCCTCTATCTGTAACTGTGTATATCTCTCCCTCTATCTGTAACTGTGTATCTCTCTCCCTCTATCTGTAACTGTGTATCTCTCTCCCTCTATCTGTAACTGTGTATATCTCTCTCTCTATCTGTAACTGTGTATATCTCTATCTGTAACTGTGTATATCTCTCCCTCTATCTGTAACTGTGTATATCTCTCCCTCTATCTGTAACTGTGTGTATCTCTATCTGTAACTGTGTATATCTCTCCCTCTATCTGTAACTGTGTATATCTCTCCCTCTATCTGTAACTGTGTATATCTCTCCCTCTATCTGTAACTGTGTATATCTCTCTATCTGTAACTGTGTATATCTCTCCCTCTATCTGTAACTGTGTATATCTCTCCTCTATCTGTAACTGTGTATATCTCTCCCTCTATCTGTAACTGTGTATATCTCTCCCTCTATCTGTAACTGTGTATATCTCTCCTCTATCTGTAACTGTGTATATCTCTCCCTCTATCTGTAACTGTGTATATCTCTCCCTCTATCTGTAACTGTGTATATCTCTCCCTCTATCTGTAACTGTGTATATCTCTCCTCTATCTGTAACTGTGTATATCTCTCCCTCTATCTGTAACTGTGTATATCTCTCTATCTGTAACTGTGTATCTCTCCCTGTGTATATCTCTATCTGTAACTGTGTATATCTCTCCCTCTATCTGTAACTGTGTATATCTCTCTGTAACTCTATCTGTAACTGTGTATATCTCTCCCTCTATCTGTAACTGTGTATATCTCTCCCTCTATCTGTAACTGTGTATATCTCTCCCTCTATCTGTAACTGTGTATATCTCTCCCTCTATCTGTAACTGTGTATCTCTCCCTCTATCTGTAACTGTGTATATCTCTCCCTCTATCTGTAACTGTGTGTAACTCTCTCTCCCTCTATCTGTAACTGTGTATATCTCTCCCTCTATCTGTAACTGTGTATATCTCTCCCTCTATCTGTAACTGTGTATATCTCTCTCCTCTATCTGTAACTGTGTATATCTCTCCCTCTATCTGTAACTGTGTATATCTCTCCCTCTATCTGTAACTGTGTATATCTCTCCCTCTATCTGTAACTGTGTATATCTCTCCCTCTATCTGTAACTGTGTATATCTCTCCCTCTATCTGTAACTGTGTATATCTCTCCCTCTATCTGTAACTGTGTATATCTCTGTGTATATCTCTCCCTCTATCTGTAACTGTGTATATCTCTCCCTCTATCTGTAACTGTGTATATCTCTCCCTCTATCTGTAACTGTGTATATCTCTATCTGTAACTGTGTATATCTCTCCCTCTATCTGTAACTGTGTATATCTCTCCTCTATCTGTAACTGTGTATATCTCTCCCTCTATCTGTAACTGTGTATATCTCTCCTGTAACTGTGTATATCTCTCCTCTATCTGTAACTGTGTATATCTCTCCCTCTATCTGTAACTGTGTATATCTCTCCCTCTATCTGTAACTGTGTATATCTCTCCCTCTATCTGTAACTGTGTATATCTCTCCCTCTATCTGTAACTGTGTATATCTCTCCCTGTAACTGTGTATATCTCTCCCTCTATCTGTAACTGTGTATATCTCTATCTGTAACTGTGTATATCTCTCCCTCTATCTGTAACTGTGTATATCTCTCCCTCTATCTGTAACTGTGTATATCTCTATCTGTAACTGTGTATATCTCTCCCTCTATCTGTAACTGTGTATATCTCTATCTGTAACTGTGTATATCTCTCCCTCTATCTGTAACTGTGTATCTCTCTATCTGTAACTGTGTATATCTCCCTCTATCTGTAACTGTGTATCTCTCCCTCTATCTGTAACTGTGTATCTCTCTCCCTCTATCTGTAACTGTGTATATCTCTCCCTCTATCTGTAACTGTGTATCTCTCCCTCTATCTGTAACTGTGTATCTCTCTATCTGTAACTGTGTATATCTCTCCCTCTATCTGTAACTGTGTATCTCTCCCTCTATCTGTAACTGTGTATCTCTCTCTTTCTATCTGTAACTGTGTATATCTCTCCCTCTATCTGTAACTGTGTATCTCTCTCCCTCTATCTGTAACTGTGTATATCTCTCCCTCTATCTGTAACTGTGTATCTCTCTCCCTCTATCTGTAACTGTGTATATCTCTCCCTCTATCTGTAACTGTGTATCTCTCTCCCTCTATCTGTAACTGTGTATCTCTATCCCTCTATCTGTAACTGTGTATATCTCTCCCTCTATCTGTAACTGTGTATATCTCTATCTGTAACTGCGTATATCTCTCCCTCTATCTGTAACTGTGTATATCTCTATCTGTAACTGTGTATATCTCTCCCTCTATCTGTAATTGTGTATCTCTCTCCCTCTATCTGTAACTGTGTATATCTCTCCCTCTATCTGTAACTGTGTATATCTCTCCCTCTATCTGTAACTGTGTATATCTCTCCCTCTATCTGTAACTGTGTATCTCTCTCCCTCTATCTGTAACTGTGTATATCTCTCCCTCTATCTGTAACTGTGTATATCTCTCCCTCTATCTGTAACTGTGTATCTCTCTCCCTCTATCTGTAACTGTGTATATCTCTCCCTCTATCTGTAACTGTGTATATCTATCCCTCTATCTGTAACTGTGTATCTCTCTCCCTCTATCTGTAACTGTGTATATCTCTCCCTCTATCTGTAACTGTGTATCTCTCTCCCTCTATCTGTAACTGTGTATCTCTCTCCCTCTATCTGTAACTGTGTATATCTCTATCTGTAACTGTGTATCTCTCTCCCTCTATCTGTAACTGTGTATATCTCTATCTGTAACTGTGTATATCTCTCCCTCTATCTGTAACTGTGTATATCTCTCTCTCTATCTGTAACTGTGTATATCTCTCTCTCTATCTGTAACTGTGTATATATCTCCCTCTATCTGTAACTGTGTATATCTCTCCCTCTATCTGTAACTGTGTATATCTCTCCCTCTATCTGTAACTGTGTATATCTCTCCCTCTATCTGTAACTGTGTATATCTCTATCTGTAACTGTGTATATCTCTCCCTCTATCTGTAACGGTGTATATCTCTCCCTCTATCTGTAACTGTATATATCTCTCCCTCTATCTGTAACTGTGTATATCTCTATCTGTAACTGTGTATATCTCTCCCTCTATCTGTAACTGTGTATATCTCTCCCTCTATCTGTAACTGTGTATCTCTCTCTCTATCTGTAACTGTGTATATCTCTCCCTCTATCTGTAACTGTGTATCTCTCTCCCTCTATCTGTAACTGTGTATATCTCTCCCTCTATCTGTAACTGTGTATATCTCTCCCTCTATCTGTAACTGTGTATATCTCTCCCTCTATCTGTAACTGTGTATATCTCCCTCTATCTGTAACTGTGTATATCTCTCACTCTATCTGTAACTGTGTATCTCTCCCTCTATCTGTAACTGTGTATATCTCTATCTGTAACTGTGTATCTCTCTATCTGTAACTGTGTATATCTCTCCCTCTATCTGTAACTGTGTATATCTCTCCCTCTATCTGTAACTGTGTATATATCTATCTGTAACTGTGTATATCTCTCCCTCTATCTGTAACTGTATATATCTCTCCCTCTATCTGTAACTGTGTATATCTCTCCCTGTAACTGTGTATATCTCTCCCTCTATCTGTAACTGTGTATATCTCTATCTGTAACTGTGTATATCTCTCCCTCTATCTGTAACTGTGTATATCTCTCTCTCTATCTGTAACTGTGTATATCTCTCCCTCTATCTGTAACTGTGTATATCTCTCCCTCTATCTGTAACTGTATATATCTCTCCCTCTATCTGTAACTGTGTATATCTCTCCCTCTATCTGTAACTGTGTATATCTCTCCCTCTATCTGTAACTGTGTATATCTCTCCCTCTATCTGTAACTGTGTATATCTCTCCCTCTATCTGTAACTGTGTATCTCTCTCCCTCTATCTGTAACTGTGTATCTCTCTATCTGTAACTGTGTATATCTCTCCCTCTCTTCTTGTGGGTGTTAATGCTGAGAAGATTGGAAGGCTGTTGTCATGGAGATGAAATGTATTAATACACATCCTGCCCCCCTCTCTCCTTTATTTTATCCCTCCCTCCCTCCCTCATTTTACCCACCCTCCCTCCCCCTCTCTCCTTTATTTTATCCCTCCCTCCCTCCCTCCCTCATTTTACCCACCCTCCCTCCCTCCCTCCCTCCCCCTCTCTCCTTTATTTTATCTATCCCCCCCTCTCTCTCTCCTTTATTTTATCCCTCCCTCCCTCCCTCCCCCTCTCTCCTTTATTTTTATCTATCCCTCACCCCCCCTCACTCTCTCCCTCTCTCTCTTCTTTATTGGTAGCTGTGTTAGGGCGATTACAAGGAGATAGCTATCAGAGATGGTGGTGCAATAATGTATTTTAATGTTAATCAGGAGTCCAATACCAAATGTTATTTGTCACATGAATACAACCTTACAGTGAAATGCTTACTGACGAGCCGTCATCCTACAATGCAATTTTAAGAAAATAACTAAAGAAGATTATAATAACAAATAATTAAATAGCAGCAGTAAATAATAGTAGCAGGGCTATATACAGGGGGTACCGGTACAGAGTCAATGTGGAGGCTATATACAGGGGGTACCGGTACAGAGTCAATGTGGAGGCTATATACAGGGGGTACCGGTACAGAGTCAATGTGGAGGCTATATACAGGGGGTACCGGTACAGAGTCAATGTGGAGGCTATATACAGGGGGTACCGGTACAGAGTCAATGTGGAGGCTATATACAGGGGGTACCGGTACAGAGTCAATGTGGAGGCTATATACAGGGGGTACCGGTACAGAGTCAATGTGGAGGCTATATACAGGGTGTTACGGTACAGAGTCAATGTGGAGGCTATATACAGGGGGTACCGGTACAGAGTCAATGTGGAGGCTATATACAGGGTGTTACGGTACAGAGTCAATGTGGAGGCTATATACAGGGGTACCGTACAGAGTCAATGTGGAGGCTATATACAGGGTGTTACGGTACAGAGTCAATGTGGAGGCTATATACAGGGTATTACGGTACAGAGTCAATGTGGAGGCTATATACAGGGTATTACGGTACAGAGTCAATGTGGAGGCTATATACAGGGTATTACGGTACAGAGTCAATGTGGAGGCTATATACAGGGTGTTACGGTACAGAGTCAATGTGGAGGCTATATACAGGGTATTACGGTACAGAGTCAATGTGGAGGCTATATACAGGGTATTATGGTACAGAGTCAATGTGGAGGTTATATACAGGGTATTACGGTACAGAGTCAATGTGGAGGCTATATACAGGGTGTTACGGTACAGAGTCAATGTGGAGGCTATATACAGGGTGTTACGGTACAGAGTCAATGTGGAGGCTATATACAGGGTGTTACGGTACAGAGTCAATGTGGAGGCTATATACAGGGGGTACCGGTACAGAGTCAATGTGGAGGCTATATACAGGGTGTTACGGTACAGAGTCAATGTGGAGGCTATATACAGGGTGTTACGGTACAGAGTCAATGTGGAGGCTATATACAGGGTGTTACGGTACAGAGTCAATGTGGAGGCTATATACAGGGTGTTACGGTACAGAGTCAATGTGGAGGCTATATACAGGGTGTTACGGTACAGAGTCAATGTGGAGGCTATATACAGGGTGTTACGGTACAGAGTCAATGTGGAGGCTATATACAGGGTGTTACGGTGCAGAGTCAATGTGGAGGCTATATACAGGGGGTACCGGTACAGAGTCAATGTGGAGGCTATATACAGGGTGTTACGGTACAGAGTCAATGTGGAGGCTATATACAGGGTGTTACGGTACAGAGTCAATGTGGAGGCTATATACAGGGGGTACCGGTACAGAGTCAATGTGGAGGCTATATACAGGGGGTACCGGTACAGAGTCAATGTGGAGGCTATATACAGGGGGTACCGGTACAGAGTCAATGTGGAGGCTATATACAGGGGGTACCGGTACAGAGTCAATGTGGAGGCTATATACAGGGGGTACCGGTACAGAGTCAATGTGGAGGCTATATACAGGGTGTTACGGTACAGAGTCAATGTGGAGGCTATATACAGGGGGTACCGGTACAGAGTCAATGTGGAGGCTATATACAGGGTGTTACGGTACAGAGTCAATGTGGAGGCTATATACAGGGTATTACGGTACAGAGTCAATGTGGAGGCTATATACAGGGTATTACGGTACAGAGTCAATGTGGAGGCTATATACAGGGTATTACGGTACAGAGTCAATGTGGAGGCTATATACAGGGTGTTACGGTACAGAGTCAATGTGGAGGCTATATACAGGGTATTACGGTACAGAGTCAATGTGGAGGCTATATACAGGGTATTATGGTACAGAGTCAATGTGGAGGTTATATACAGGGTATTACGGTACAGAGTCAATGTGGAGGCTATATACAGGGTGTTACGGTACAGAGTCAATGTGGAGGCTATATACAGGGTGTTACGGTACAGAGTCAATGTGGAGGCTATATACAGGGTGTTACGGTACAGAGTCAATGTGGAGGCTATATACAGGGGGTACCGGTACAGAGTCAATGTGGAGGCTATATACAGGGTGTTACGGTACAGAGTCAATGTGGAGGCTATATACAGGGTGTTACGGTACAGAGTCAATGTGGAGGCTATATACAGGGTGTTACGGTACAGAGTCAATGTGGAGGCTATATACAGGGTGTTACGGTACAGAGTCAATGTGGAGGCTATATACAGGGTGTTACGGTACAGAGTCAATGTGGAGGCTATATACAGGGTGTTACGGTACAGAGTCAATGTGGAGGCTATATACAGGGTGTTACGGTACAGAGTCAATGTGGAGGCTATATACAGGGGGCACCGGTACAGAGTCAATGTGGAGGCTATATACAGGGTGTTACGGTACAGAGTCAATGTGGAGGCTATATACAGGGTGTTACGGTACAGAGTCAATGTGGAGGCTATATACAGGGTGTTACGGTACAGAGTCAATGTGGAGGCTATATACAGGGTATTACGGTACAGAGTCAATGTGGAGGCTATATACAGGGGGTACCGGTACAGAGTCAATGTGGAGGCTATATACAGGGGGTACCGGTACAGAGTCAATGTGGAGGCTATATACAGGGGTACCGGTACAGAGTCAATGTGGAGGCTATATACAGGGGGTACTGGTACAGAGTCAATGTGGAGGCTATATACAGGGTGTACCGGTACAGAATCAATGTGGAGGCTATATACAGGGGGTACCAGTACAGAATCAATGTGGAGGCTATATACAGGGGGTACTGGTACAGAATCAATGTGGAGGCTATATACAGGGTATTATGGTACAGAGTCAATGTGGAGGCTATATACAGGGTGTTACGGTACAGAGTCAATGTGGAGGCTATATACAGGGTGTTACGGTACAGAGTCAATGTGGAGGCTATATACAGGGTGTTACGGTACAGAGTCAATGTGGAGGCTATATACAGGGTGTTACGGTACAGAGTCAATGTGGAGGCTATATACAGGGTATTACGGAACAGAGTCAATGTGGAGGCTATATACAGGGGGTACCGGTACAGAGTCAATGTGGAGGCTATATACAGGGTATTACGGTACAGAGTCAATGTGGAGGCTATATACAGGGGTACCGGTACAGAGTCAATGTGGAGGCTATATACAGGGGTACCGGTACAGAGTCAATGTGGAGGCTATATACAGGGGGTACCGGTACAGAGTCAATGTGGAGGCTATATACAGGGGTACCCGTACAGAGTCAATGTGGAGGCTATATACAGGGGGTACGGTACAGAGTCAATGTGGAGGCTATATTCAGGGGTACCGGTACAGAGTCAATGTGGAGGCTATATACAGGGGTACCAGTACAGAGTCAATGTGGAGGCTATATACAGGGGGTTACGGTACAGAGTCAATGTGGAGGCTATATACAGGGGGTACTGGTACAGAGTCAATGTGGAGGCTATATACAGGGTGTTACGGTACAGAGTCAATGTGGAGGCTATATACAGGGTGTTACGGTACAGAGTCAATGTGGAGGCTATATACAGGGTGTTACGGTACAGAGTCAATGTGGAGGCTATATACAGGGTATTACGGTACAGAGTCAATGTGGAGGCTATATACAGGGGGGTACCGGTACAGAGTCAATGTGGAGGCTATATACAGGGGGGTACCGGTACAGAGTCAATGTGGAGGCTATATACAGGGGGTACCGGTACAGAGTCAATGTGGAGGCTATATACAGGGGGTACTGGTACAGAGTCAATGTGGAGGCTATATACAGGGTGTACCGGTACAGAATCAATGTGGAGGCTATATACAGGGGGTACCAGTACAGAATCAATGTGGAGGCTATATACAGGGGGTACTGGTACAGAATCAATGTGGAGGCTATATACAGGGTATTATGGTACAGAGTCAATGTGGAGGCTATATACAGGGTGTTACGGTACAGAGTCAATGTGGAGGCTATATACAGGGTGTTACGGTACAGAGTCAATGTGGAGGCTATATACAGGGTGTTACGGTACAGAGTCAATGTGGAGGCTATATACAGGGTGTTACGGTACAGAGTCAATGTGGAGGCTATATACAGGGTATTACGGAACAGAGTCAATGTGGAGGCTATATACAGGGGGTACCGGTACAGAGTCAATGTGGAGGCTATATACAGGGTATTACGGTACAGAGTCAATGTGGAGGCTATATACAGGGGGTACCGGTACAGAGTCAATGTGGAGGCTATATACAGGGGGTACCGGTACAGAGTCAATGTGGAGGCTATATACAGGGGGTACCGGTACAGAGTCAATGTGGAGGCTATATACAGGGTATTACGGTACAGAGTCAATGTGGAGGCTATATACAGGGTATTATGGTACAGAGTCAATGTGGAGGTTATATACAGGGTATTACGGTACAGAGTCAATGTGGAGGCTATATACAGGGTGTTACGGTACAGAGTCAATGTGGAGGCTATATACAGGGTGTTACGGTACAGAGTCAATGTGGAGGCTATATACAGGGTGTTACGGTACAGAGTCAATGTGGAGGCTATATACAGGGGTACCGGTACAGAGTCAATGTGGAGGCTATATACAGGGTGTTACGGTACAGAGTCAATGTGGAGGCTATATACAGGGTGTTACGGTACAGAGTCAATGTGGAGGCTATATACAGGGTGTTACGGTACAGAGTCAATGTGGAGGCTATATACAGGGTGTTACGGTACAGAGTCAATGTGGAGGCTATATACAGGGTGTTACGGTACAGAGTCAATGTGGAGGCTATATACAGGGTGTTACGGTACAGAGTCAATGTGGAGGCTATATACAGGGTGTTACGGTACAGAGTCAATGTGGAGGCTATATACAGGGGGTACCGGTACAGAGTCAATGTGGAGGCTATATACAGGGTGTTACGGTACAGAGTCAATGTGGAGGCTATATACAGGGTGTTACGGTACAGAGTCAATGTGGAGGCTATATACAGGGTGTTACGGTACAGAGTCAATGTGGAGGCTATATACAGGGTATTACGGTACAGAGTCAATGTGGAGGCTATATACAGGGGGTACCGGTACAGAGTCAATGTGGAGGCTATATACAGGGGGTACCGGTACAGAGTCAATGTGGAGGCTATATACAGGGGGTACCGGTACAGAGTCAATGTGGAGGCTATATACAGGGGGTACTGGTACAGAGTCAATGTGGAGGCTATATACAGGGTGTACCGGTACAGAATCAATGTGGAGGCTATATACAGGGGGTACCAGTACAGAATCAATGTGGAGGCTATATACAGGGGGTACTGGTACAGAATCAATGTGGAGGCTATATACAGGGTATTATGGTACAGAGTCAATGTGGAGGCTATATACAGGGTGTTACGGTACAGAGTCAATGTGGAGGCTATATACAGGGTGTTACGGTACAGAGTCAATGTGGAGGCTATATACAGGGTGTTACGGTACAGAGTCAATGTGGAGGCTATATACAGGGTGTTACGGTACAGAGTCAATGTGGAGGCTATATACAGGGTATTACGGAACAGAGTCAATGTGGAGGCTATATACAGGGGGTACCGGTACAGAGTCAATGTGGAGGCTATATACAGGGTATTACGGTACAGAGTCAATGTGGAGGCTATATACAGGGGGTACCGGTACAGAGTCAATGTGGAGGCTATATACAGGGGGTACCGGTACAGAGTCAATGTGGAGGCTATATACAGGGGGTACCGGTACAGAGTCAATGTGGAGGCTATATACAGGGGGTACCGGTACAGAGTCAATGTGGAGGCTATATACAGGGGGTACCGGTACAGAGTCAATGTGGAGGCTATATTCAGGGGGTACCGGTACAGAGTCAATGTGGAGGCTATATACAGGGGGTACCGGTACAGAGTCAATGTGGAGGCTATATACAGGGGGTTACGGTACAGAGTCAATGTGGAGGCTATATACAGGGGGTACTGGTACAGAGTCAATGTGGAGGCTATATACAGGGTGTTACGGTACAGAGTCAATGTGGAGGCTATATACAGGGTGTTACGGTACAGAGTCAATGTGGAGGCTATATACAGGGTGTTACGGTACAGAGTCAATGTGGAGGCTATATACAGGGTATTACGGTACAGAGTCAATGTGGAGGCTATATACAGGGGGTACCGGTACAGAGTCAATGTGGAGGCTATATACAGGGGGGTACCGGTACAGAGTCAATGTGGAGGCTATATACAGGGGTACCGGTACAGAGTCAATGTGGAGGCTATATACAGGGGTACTGGTACAGAGTCAATGTGGAGGCTATATACAGGGTGTACCGGTACAGAATCAATGTGGAGGCTATATACAGGGGGTACCAGTACAGAATCAATGTGGAGGCTATATACAGGGGGTACTGGTACAGAATCAATGTGGAGGCTATATACAGGGTATTATGGTACAGAGTCAATGTGGAGGCTATATACAGGGTGTTACGGTACAGAGTCAATGTGGAGGCTATATACAGGGTGTTACGGTACAGAGTCAATGTGGAGGCTATATACAGGGTGTTACGGTACAGAGTCAATGTGGAGGCTATATACAGGGTGTTACGGTACAGAGTCAATGTGGAGGCTATATACAGGGTATTACGGAACAGAGTCAATGTGGAGGCTATATACAGGGGGTACCGGTACAGAGTCAATGTGGAGGCTATATACAGGGTATTACGGTACAGAGTCAATGTGGAGGCTATATACAGGGGGTACCGGTACAGAGTCAATGTGGAGGCTATATACAGGGGGTACCGGTACAGAGTCAATGTGGAGGCTATATACAGGGGGTACCGGTACAGAGTCAATGTGGAGGCTATATACAGGGGGTACCGGTACAGAGTCAATGTGGAGGCTATATACAGGGGGTACCGGTACAGAGTCAATGTGGAGGCTATATTCAGGGGGTACCGGTACAGAGTCAATGTGGAGGCTATATACAGGGGGTACCGGTACAGAGTCAATGTGGAGGCTATATACAGGGGGTTACGGTACAGAGTCAATGTGGAGGCTATATACAGGGGGTAAAGGTACAGAGTCAATGTAGAGGCTATATACAGGGGGTGCCGGTACAGAGTCAATGTGGAAGCTTTATACAGGGTGTTACGGTACAGAGTCAGTGTGGAGGCTATATACAGGGGGTACCGGTACAGAGTCAATGTGGAGGCTATATACAGGGGGTACCAGTACAGAGTCAATGTGGAGGCTATATACAGGGAGTACCAGTACAGAGTCAATGTGGAGGCTATATACAGGGGGTACCAGTACAGAGTCAATGTGGAGGCTATATACAAGGGGTACCGGTACAGAGTCAATGTGGAGGCTATATACAGGGGGTACCGGTACAAAGTCAATGTGGAGGCTATATACAGGGGGTACCGGTACAAAGTCAATGTGGAGGCTATATACAGGGGGTACCAGTACAAAGTCAATGTGGAGGCTATATACAGGGGGTACCGGTACAGAGTCAATGTGGAGGCTATATACAGGGAGTACCGGTACAGAGTCAATGTGGAGGCTATATACAGGGGGTAAAGGTACAGAGTCAATGTAGAGGCTATATACAGGGGGTACCGGTACAGAGTCAATGTGGAGGCTACATACAGGGGGTACCAGTACAGAGTCAGTGTGGAGGCTATATACAGGGTATTACGGTACAGAGTCAATGTGGAGGCTATATACAGGGGGTACCGGTACAGAGTCAATGTGGAGGCTATATACAGGGGTACCAGTACAGAGTCAATGTGGAGGCTATATACAGGGGTACCGGTACAGAGTCAATGTGGAGGCTATATACAGGGGTTCGGTACAGAGTCAATGTACAGGCTATATACAGGGGGTACCGGTATAGAGTCAATGTGGAGGCTATATACAGGGGGTACCGGTACAGAGTCAATGTGGAGGCTATATACAGGGGTACCGGTACAGAGTCAACGTGGAGGCTATATACAGGGGTACCGGTACAGCGTCAATGTAGAGGCTATATACAGGGGGTACCGGTACAGAGTCAATGTGGAGGCTATATACAGGGGTACCGGTACAGAGTCAGTGTGGAGGCTATGTACAGGGGTATCGGTACAGAGTCAATGTGGAGGCTATATACAGGGGGTACCGGTACAGAGTCAATGTGGAGGCTATATACAGGGGTACCGGTACAGAGTCAATGTGGAGGCTATATACAGGGGGTACCGGTACAGAGTCAATGTGGAGGCTATATACAGGGGGGTACAGAGTCAATGTGGAGGCTATATACAGGGGTTACGTACAGAGTCAATGTGGAGGCTATGTACAGGGGGTTCCGGTGCAGAGTCAATGTGGAGGCTATATACAGGGTGTTACAGTACAGAGTCAATGTGGAGGCTATATACAGGGTGTTAAGGTACAGAGTCAATGTGGAGACTATATACAGGGTGTACCGGTACAGAGTCAATGTGGAGGCTATATACAGGGGTACCGGTACAGAGTCAATGTGGAGGCTATATTCAGGGGGTACCGGTACAGAGTCAATGTGGAGGCTATATACAGGGGGTACCGGTACAGAGTCAATGTGGAGGCTATATACAGGGAGTACCGGTATAGAGTCAATGTGGAGGCTATATACAGGGGGTAAAGGTACAGAGTCAATGTAGAGGCTATATACAGGGGGTACCGGTACAGAGTCAATGTGGAAGCTTTATACAGGGTGTTACGGTACAGAGTCAGTGTGGAGGCTATATACAGGGGGTACCGGTACAGAGTCAGTGTGGAGGCTATATACAGGGGGTACCGGTACAGAGTCAATGTGGAGGCTATATACAGGGGGTACCGGTACAGAGTCAATGTGGAGGCTATATACAGGGGGTACCGGTACAGAGTCAATGTGGAGGCTATGTACAGGGGGTACCGGTACAGAGTCAATGTGGAGGCTATATACAGGGGGTACCGGTACAGAGTCAATGTGGAGGCTATATACAGGGTATTACGGTACAGAGTCAATGTGGAGGCTATGTACAGGGGGTACCGGTACAGAGTCAATGTGGAGGTTATATATAGGGGGTACCGGTACAGAGTCAATGTGGAGGCTATATACAGGGGGTACCAGTACAGAGTCAATGTGGAGGCTATATACAGGGGGTACCAGTACAGAGTCAATGTGGAGGCTATATACAGGGGGTACCGGTACAGAGTCAATGTAAGTCGCTCTGGATAAGAGCGTCTGCTAAATGACTTAAATGTAAATGTATATACAGGGGGCACCGGTACAGAGTCAATGTGGAGGCTATATACAGGGGGCACCGGTACAGAGTCAATGTGGAGGCTATATACAGGGGGTACCGGTACAGAGTCAATGTGGAGGCTATATACAGGGGGTACCGGTAGAGAGTCAATGTGGAGGCTATATACAGGGGGTACCGGTACAGAGTCAATGTGGAGGCTATATACAGGGGGTACTGGTACAGAGTCAATGTGGAGGCTATATACAGGGTGTTACGGTACAGAGTCAATGTGGAGGCTATATACAGGGTGTTACGGTACAGAGTCAATGTGGAGGCTATATACAGGGTGTTACGGTACAGAGTCAATGTGGAGGCTATATACAGGGTATTACGGTACAGAGTCAATGTGGAGGCTATATACAGGGGGTACCGGTACAGAGTCAATGTGGAGGCTATATACAGGGGGTACCGGTACAGAGTCAATGTGGAGGCTATATACAGGGGGTACCGGTACAGAGTCAATGTGGAGGCTATATACAGGGGGTACTGGTACAGAGTCAATGTGGAGGCTATATACAGGGTGTACCGGTACAGAATCAATGTGGAGGCTATATACAGGGGGTACCAGTACAGAATCAATGTGGAGGCTATATACAGGGGGTACTGGTACAGAATCAATGTGGAGGCTATATACAGGGTATTATGGTACAGAGTCAATGTGGAGGCTATATACAGGGTGTTACGGTACAGAGTCAATGTGGAGGCTATATACAGGGTGTTACGGTACAGAGTCAATGTGGAGGCTATATACAGGGTGTTACGGTACAGAGTCAATGTGGAGGCTATATACAGGGTGTTACGGTACAGAGTCAATGTGGAGGCTATATACAGGGTATTGCGGAACAGAGTCAATGTGGAGGCTATATACAGGGGTACCGGTACAGAGTCAATGTGGAGGCTATATACAGGGTATTACGGTACAGAGTCAATGTGGAGGCTATATACAGGGGTACCGGTACAGAGTCAATGTGGAGGCTATATACAGGGGTACCGGTACAGAGTCAATGTGGAGGCTATATACAGGGGGGTACCGGTACAGAGTCAATGTGGAGGCTATATACAGGGGGTACCGGTACAGAGTCAATGTGGAGGCTATATACAGGGGGTACCGGTACAGAGTCAATGTGGAGGCTATATTCAGGGGGTACCGGTACAGAGTCAATGTGGAGGCTATATACAGGGGGTACCGGTACAGAGTCAATGTGGAGGCTATATACAGGGGGTTACGGTACAGAGTCAATGTGGAGGCTATATACAGGGGGTAAAGGTACAGAGTCAATGTAGAGGCTATATACAGGGGGTACCGGTACAGAGTCAATGTGGAAGCTTTATACAGGGTGTTACGGTACAGAGTCAGTGTGGAGGCTATATACAGGGGGTACCGGTACAGAGTCAATGTGGAGGCTATATACAGGGGGTACCAGTACAGAGTCAATGTGGAGGCTATATACAGGGAGTACCAGTACAGAGTCAATGTGGAGGCTATATACAGGGGGTACCAGTACAGAGTCAATGTGGAGGCTATATACAAGGGGTACCGGTACAGAGTCAATGTGGAGGCTATATACAGGGGGTACCGGTACAAAGTCAATGTGGAGGCTATATACAGGGGGTACCGGTACAAAGTCAATGTGGAGGCTATATACAGGGGGTACCAGTACAAAGTCAATGTGGAGGCTATATACAGGGGGTACCGGTACAGAGTCAATGTGGAGGCTATATACAGGGAGTACCGGTACAGAGTCAATGTGGAGGCTATATACAGGGGGTAAAGGTACAGAGTCAATGTAGAGGCTATATACAGGGGGTACCGGTACAGAGTCAATGTGGAGGCTACATACAGGGGGTACCAGTACAGAGTCAGTGTGGAGGCTATATACAGGGTATTACGGTACAGAGTCAATGTGGAGGCTATATACAGGGGGTACCGGTACAGAGTCAATGTGGAGGCTATATACAGGGGGTACCAGTACAGAGTCAATGTGGAGGCTATATACAGGGGGTACCGGTACAGAGTCAATGTGGAGGCTATATACAGGGGGTTCCGGTACAGAGTCAATGTACAGGCTATATACAGGGGGTACCGGTATAGAGTCAATGTGGAGGCTATATACAGGGGGTACCGGTACAGAGTCAATGTGGAGGCTATATACAGGGGGTACCGGTACAGAGTCAACGTGGAGGCTATATACAGGGGGTACCGGTACAGCGTCAATGTAGAGGCTATATACAGGGGGTACCGGTACAGAGTCAATGTGGAGGCTATATACAGGGGGTACCGGTACAGAGTCAGTGTGGAGGCTATGTACAGGGGGTATCGGTACAGAGTCAATGTGGAGGCTATATACAGGGGGTACCGGTACAGAGTCAATGTGGAGGCTATATACAGGGGGTACCGGTACAGAGTCAATGTGGAGGCTATATACAGGGGGTACCGGTACAGAGTCAATGTGGAGGCTATATACAGGGGGTACCGGTACAGAGTCAATGTGGAGGCTATATACAGGGGGTTACGGTACAGAGTCAATGTGGAGGCTATGTACAGGGGGTTCCGGTGCAGAGTCAATGTGGAGGCTATATACAGGGTGTTACAGTACAGAGTCAATGTGGAGGCTATATACAGGGTGTTAAGGTACAGAGTCAATGTGGAGACTATATACAGGGTGTACCGGTACAGAGTCAATGTGGAGGCTATATACAGGGGGTACCGGTACAGAGTCAATGTGGAGGCTATATTCAGGGGGTACCGGTACAGAGTCAATGTGGAGGCTATATACAGGGGGTACCGGTACAGAGTCAATGTGGAGGCTATATACAGGGAGTACCGGTATAGAGTCAATGTGGAGGCTATATACAGGGGGAAAAGGTACAGAGTCAATGTAGAGGCTATATACAGGGGGTACCGGTACAGAGTCAATGTGGAAGCTTTATACAGGGTGTTACGGTACAGAGTCAGTGTGGAGGCTATATACAGGGGGTACCGGTACAGAGTCAGTGTGGAGGCTATATACAGGGGTACCGGTACAGAGTCAATGTGGAGGCTATATACAGGGGTACCGGTACAGAGTCAATGTGGAGGCTATATACAGGGGTACCGGTACAGAGTCAATGTGGAGGCTATGTACAGGGGTACCGTACAGAGTCAATGTGGAGGCTATATACAGGGGGTACGGTACAGAGTCAATGTGGAGGCTATATACAGGGTATTACGGTACAGAGTCAATGTGGAGGCTATGTACAGGGGTACCGGTACAGAGTCAATGTGGAGGTTATATATAGGGGTACCGGTACAGAGTCAATGTGGAGGCTATATACAGGGGTACCAGTACAGAGTCAATGTGGAGGCTATATACAGGGGGTACCAGTACAGAGTCAATGTGGAGGCTATATACAGGGGTACCGGTACAGAGTCAATGTAAGTCGCTCTGGATAAGAGCGTCTGCTAAATGACTTAAATGTAAATGTATATACAGGGGCACCGGTACAGAGTCAATGTGGAGGCTATATACAGGGGCACCGGTACAGAGTCAATGTGGAGGCTATATACAGGGGGTACCGGTACAGAGTCAATGTGGAGGCTATATACAGGGGTACCGGTAGAGAGTCAATGTGGAGGCTATATACAGGGGGTACCGGTACAGAGTCAATGTGGAGGCTATATACAGGGGGTACCGGTACAGAGTCAATGTGGAGGCTATATACAGGGGGTACCGGTACAGAGTCAATGTGGAGGCTATATACAGGGGTACCGGTACAGAGTCAATGTGGAGGCTATATACAGGGGGTACCGGTACAGAGTCAATGTGGAGGATATATACAGGGGGTACCGGTACAGAGTCAATGTGGAGGCTATATACAGGGGGTACCGGTACAGAGTCAATGTGGAGGCTATATACAGGGGTACTGGTACAGAGTCAATGTGGAGGCTATATACAGGGGGTACCGGTACAGAGTCAATGTAGAGGCTATATACAGGGGGAACCGGTACAGAGTCAGTGTGGAAGCTATGTACAGGGGGTACCGGTACAGAGTCAATGTGGAGGCTATATACAGGGGGTACCGGTACAGAGTCAATGTGGAGGCTATATACAGGGTATTACGGTACAGAGTCAATGTGGAGGCTATGTACAGGGGTACCGGTACAGAGTCAATGTGGAGGCTATATACAGGGGGTACCGGTGCGGAGTCAATGTGGAGGCTATATACAGGGGTACCGGTACAGAGTCAATGTGGAGGCTATATACAGGGGTACCGGTACAGAGTCAATGTGGAGGCTATATACAGGGGGTACTGGTACAGAGTCAATGTGGAGGCTATATACAGGGGGTACCGGTACAGAGTCAATGTGGAGGTTATATATAGGGGGTACCGGTACAGAGTCAATGTGGAGGCTATATACAGGGGGTACCGGTACAGAGTCAATGTGGAGGCTAAATACAGGGGTATCGGTACAGAGTCAATGTGGAGGCTATATACAGGGGGTACCGTACAGAGTCAATGTGGAGGCTATATACAGGGGTACCAGTACAGAGTCAATGTGGAGGCTATATACAGGGGTACCGGAGTACAGAGTCAATGTGGAGGTATATACAGGGGTACCGGTACAGAGTCAATGTGGAGGCTATATACAGGGGGTTACCGGTACAGAGTCAATGTGGAGGCTATATACAGGGGGTACCGGTACAGAGTCAATGTGGAGGCTATATACAGGGGTTACAGGTACAGAGTCAATGTGGAGGCTATATACAGGGTGTTACCGGTACAGAGTCAATGTGGAGGCTATATACAGGGTGTACCGGTACAGAGTCAATGTGGAGGCTATATACAGGGGGTACCGGTACAGAGTCAATGTGGAGGCTATATACAGGGGGTACCGGTACAGAGTCAATGTGGAGGCTATATACAGGGGGTACCGGTACAGAGTCAATGTGGAGGCTATATACAGGGGGTACCGGTACAGAGTCAATGTGGAGGCTATATACAGGGGTACCGGTACAGAGTCAATGTGGAGGCTATATACAGGGGGTACCGGTACAGAGTCAATGTGGAGGCTATATACAGGGGTACCGGTACAGAGTCAATGTGGAGGCTATATACAGGGGGACCGGTACAGAGTCAGTGTGGAGGCTATATACAGGGGGTACCGGTACAGAGTCAATGTGGAGGCTATATACAGGGGGTACCGGTACAGAGTCAATGTGGAGGCTATATACAGGGTATTACGGTACAGAGTCAATGTGGAGGCTATGTACAGGGGGTACCGGTACAGAGTCAATGTGGAGGCTATATACAGGGGGTACCGGTACGGAGTCAATGTGGAGGCTATATACAGGGGTACCGGTACAGAGTCAATGTGGAGGCTATATACAGGGGTACCGGTACAGAGTCAATGTGGAGGCTATATACAGGGGTACTGGTACAGAGTCAATGTGGAGGCTATATACAGGGGGTACCGGTACAGAGTCAATGTGGAGGTTATATATAGGGGGTACCGGTACAGAGTCAATGTGGAGGCTATATACAGGGGGTACCGGTACAGAGTCAATGTGGAGGCTAAATACAGGGGGTATCGGTACAGAGTCAATGTGGAGGCTATATACAGGGGGTACCGGTACAGAGTCAATGTGGAGGCTATATACAGGGGGTACCGGTACAGAGTCAATGTGGAGGCTATATACAGGGGTACCGGTACAGAGTCAATGTGGAGGCTATATACAGGGGGCACCGGTACAGAGTCAATGTGGAGGCTATATACAGGGGTACTGGTACAGAGTCAATGTGGAGGCTATATACAGGGGTACCGGTACAGAGTCAATGTGGAGGCTATATACAGGGGGTACTGGTACAGAGTACAGAGTCAATGTGGAGGCTATATACAGGGGGTACCGGTACAGAGTCAATGTGGAGGCTATATACAGGGGTACGGTACAGAGTCAATGTGGAGGCTATGTACAGGGGGTACCGGTACAGAGTCAATGTGGAGGCTATATACAGGGGGTACCGGTACAGAGTCAATGTGGAGGCTATATACAGGGGTACCGGTACAGAGTCAATGTGGAGGCTATATACAGGGGGTACCGGTACAGAGTCAATGTGGAGGCTATATACAGGGGGTACTGGTACAGAGTCAATGTGGAGGCTATATACAGGGGTACCGGTACAGAGTCAATGTGGAGGCTATATACAGGGGTACCGGTACAGAGTCAATGTGGAGGCTATATACAGGGTAGTCACGGTACAGAGTCAATGTGGAGGCTATATACAGGGGGTACCGGTACAGAGTCAATGTGGAGGCTATATACAGGGTCAATGTGGACTATATACAGGTACAGAGTCAATGTGGAGGCTATATACAGGGTATTACGGTACAGAGTCAATGTGGAGGCTATATACAGGGGGTACCGGTACAGAGTCAATGTGGAGGCTATATACAGGGGGTATCGGTACAGAGTCAATGTGGAGGCTATATACAGGGGTACCGGTACAGAGTCAATGTGGAGGCTATATACAGGGGTACTGGTACAGAGTCAATGTGGAGGCTATATACAGGGTACCGGTACAGAGTCAATGTGGAGGCTATATACAGGGGTACCGGTACAGAGTCAATGTGGAGGCTATATATAGGGGGTACCGGTACAGAGTCAATGTGGAGGCTATATACAGGGGGTACCGGTACAGAGTCAATGTGGAGGCTATATACAGGGGGTACGGTACAGAGTCAATGTGGAGGCTATATACAGGGGTACGGTACAGAGTCAATGTGGAGGCTATATACAGGGGTACCGGTACAGAGTCAATGTGGAGGCTATATACAGGGGGTACCGGTACAGAGTCAATGTGGAGGCTATATACAGGGGTACCGGTACAGAGTCAATGTGGAGGCTATATACAGGGGTACCGGTACAGAGTCAATGTGGAGGCTATATACAGGGGTACCGGTACAGAGTCAATGTGGAAGCTATGTACAGGGGGTACTGGTACAGAGTCAATGTGGAGGCTATATACAGGGGTACCGGTACAGAGTCAATGTGGAGGCTATATACAGGGGTACGGTACAGAGTCAATGTGGAGGCTATGTACAGGGGGTACCGTACAGAGTCAATGTGGAGGCTATATACAGGGGTACCGGTACAGAGTCAATGTGGAGGCTATATACAGGGGGGTACCGGTACAGAGTCAATGTGGAGGCTATATACAGGGGTACTGGTACAGAGTCAATGTGGAGGCTATATACAGGGGGTACTGGTACAGAGTCAATGTGGAGGCTATATACAGGGGTACCGGTACAGAGTCAATGTGGAGGCTATATACAGGGGTACCGGTACAGAGTCAATGTGGAGGCTATATACAGGAGGTCACGGTACAGAGTCAATGTGGAGGCTATATACAGGGGTACCGGTACAGAGTCAATGTGGAGGCTATATACAGGGGGCACTGGTACAGAGTCAATGTGGAGGCTATATACAGGGGGTACCGGTACAGAGTCAATGTGGAGGCTATATACAGGGGGTACCGGTACAGAGTCAATGTGGAGGCTATATACAGGGGGTACCGGTACAGAGTCAATGTGGAGGCTATATACAGGGGTACCGGTACAGAGTCAATGTGGAGGCTATATACAGGGGGTAAAGGTACAGAGTCAATGTGGAGGCTATATACAGGGGTACCGGTACAGAGTCAATGTGGAGGCTATATACAGGGGTACGGTACAGAGTCAATGTGGAGGCTATATACAGGGGGTACCGGTACAGAGTCAATGTGGAGGCTATATACAGGGGTACCGGTACAGAGTCAATGTGGAGGCTATATACAGGGGTACCGGTACAGAGTCAATGTGGAGGCTATATACAGGGGTACTGGTACAGAGTCAATGTGGAGGCTATATACAGGGGTACCGGTACAGAGTCAATGTGGAGGCTATATACAGGGGTACCGGTACAGAGTCAATGTGGAGGCTATATACAGGGGTACCGGTACAGAGTCAATGTGGAGGCTATATACAGGGGGTATATACGGTACAGAGTCAATGTGGAGGCTATATACAGGGGTACCGGTACAGAGTCAATGTGGAGGCTATATACAGGGGGTACCGGTACAGAGTCAATGTGGAGGCTATATACAGGGGTACCGGTACAGAGTCAATGTGGAGGCTATATACAGGGGTACCGGTACAGAGTCAATGTGGAGGCTATATACAGGGGGTACCGGTACAGAGTCAATGTGGAGGCTATATACAGGGGTACCGGTACAGAGTCAATGTGGAGGCTATATACAGGGGGTACCGGTACAGAGTCAATGTGGAGGCTATATACAGGGTACCGGTACAGAGTCAATGTGGAGGCTATATACAGGGGGTACCGGTACAGAGTCAATGTGGAGGCTATATACAGGGGGTACCGGTACAGAGTCAATGTGGAGGCTATATACAGGGGGTACCGGTACAGAGTCAATGTGGAGGCTATATACAGGGGTACCGGTACAGAGTCAATGTGGAGGCTATATACAGGGGTACCGGTACAGAGTCAATGTGGAGGCTATATACAGGGGTACGGTACAGAGTCAATGTGGAGGCTATATACAGGGGGTACTGGTACAGAGTCAATGTGGAGGCTATATACAGGGGGTACCGGTACAGAGTCAATGTGGAGGCTATATACAGGGGTACCGGTACAGAGTCAATGTGGAGGCTATATACAGGGGGTACCGGTACAGAGTCAATGTGGAGGCTATATACAGGGGGTACCGGTACAGAGTCAATGTGGAGGCTATATACAGGGGGTACCGGTACAGAGTCAATGTGGAGGCTATATACAGGGGGTACCGGTACAGAGTCAATGTGGAGGCTATATACAGGGGGTACCGGTACAGAGTCAATGTGGAGGCTATATACAGGGGGTACCGGTACAGAGTCAATGTGGAGGCTATATACAGGGGGTACCGGTACAGAGTCAATGTGGAGGCTATATACAGGGTGTTACGGTACAGAGTCAATGTGGAGGCTATATACAGGGGTACCGGTACAGAGTCAATGTGGAGGCTATATACAGGGGTACCGGTACAGAGTCAATGTGGAGGCTATATACAGGGGGTACCGGTACAGAGTCAATGTGGAGGCTATATACAGGGGGTACCGGTACAGAGTCAATGTGGAGGCTATATACAGGGGTACGGTACAGAGTCAATGTGGAGGCTATATACAGGGGGTACCGGTACAGAGTCAATGTGGAGGCTATATACAGGGTATTAGGCTATATACAGGTACAGAGTCAATGTGGAGGCTATATACAGGGGGTACCGGTACAGAGTCAATGTGGAGGCTATATACAGGGGTACCGGTACAGAGTCAATGTGGAGGCTATATACAGGGGTACCAGTACAGAGTCAATGTGGAGGCTATATACAGGGGGTACCAGTACAGAGTCAATGTGGAGGCTATATACAGGGGTACACGGTACAGAGTCAATGTGGAGGCTATATACAGGGCGTCCGGTACAGAGTCAAATGTGGAGTCTATATACAGGGGGCACCGGTACAGAGTCAATGTGGAGGCTATATACAGGGGGTACTGTACAGAGTCAATGTGGAGGCTATATACAGGGGGTACCGGTACAGAGTCAATGTGGAGGCTATATACAGGGGTACGGTACAGAGTCAATGTGGAGGCTATATACAGGGGGTACCGGTACAGAGTCAATGTGGAGGCTATATACAGGGGG
This sequence comes from Oncorhynchus nerka, assembly GCF_034236695.1. NCBI lineage: Eukaryota > Metazoa > Chordata > Actinopteri > Salmoniformes > Salmonidae > Oncorhynchus > Oncorhynchus nerka. Next base: position 97,872,210 of record NC_088419.1, on the reverse strand, counting down.
TACCGGTACAGAGTCAATGTGGAGGCTATATACAGGGGGTACCGGTACAGAGTCAATGTGGAGGCTATATACAGGGGTACCGGTACAGAGTCAATGTGGAGGCTATATACAGGGGGTACCGGTACAGAGTCAATGTGGAGGCTATATACAGGGGTACCGGTACAGAGTCAATGTGGAGGCTATATACAGGGGGTACCGGTACAGAGTCAATGTGGAGGCTATATACAGGGGTACTGGTACAGAGTCAATGTGGAGGCTATATACAGGGGGTACGGTACAGAGTCAATGTGGAGGCTATATACAGGGGGTACCGGTACAGAGTCAATGTGGAGGCTATATACAGGGGGTACCGGTACAGAGTCAATGTGGAGGCTATATACAGGGGTACCGGTACAGAGTCAATGTGGAGGTTATATACAGGGGGTACGGTACAGAGTCAATGTGGAGGCTATATACAGGGGTACCGGTACAGAGTCAATGTGGAGGCTATATACAGGGGTACCGGTACAGAGTCAATGTGGAGGCTATATACAGGGGTACTGGTACAGAGTCAATGTGGAGGCTATATACAGGGGGTACCGGTACAGAGTCAATGTGGAGGCTATATACAGGGGGTACTGGTACAGAGTCAATGTGGAGGCTATATACAGGGGGTACCGGTACAGAGTCAATGTGGAGGCTATATACAGGGGTACTGGTACAGAGTCAATGTGGAGGCTATATACAGGGGGTACCGGTACAGAGTCAATGTGGAGGCTATATACAGGGGTACCGGTACAGAGTCAATGTGGAGGCTATATACAGGGGGGGTACCGGTACAGAGTCAATGTGGAGGCTATATACAGGGGGTACCGGTACAGAGTCAATGTGGAGGCTATATACAGGGGTACCGGTACAGAGTCAATGTGGAGGCTATATACAGGGGGTACCGGTACAGAGTCAATGTGGAGGCTATATACAGGGGGTACTGGTACAGAGTCAATGTGGAGGCTATATACAGGGGGTACCGGTACAGAGTCAATGTGGAGGCTATATACAGGGGTACCGGTACAGAGTCAATGTGGAGGCTATATACAGGGGTACCGGTACAGAGTCAATGTGGAGGCTATATACAGGGGGTACCGGTACAGAGTCAATGTGGAGGCTATATACAGGGTATACCGGTACAGAGTCAATGTGGAGGCTATATACAGGGGGTACCGGTACAGAGTCAATGTGGAGGCTATATACAGGGGTACCGGTACAGAGTCAATGTGGAGGCTATATACAGGGGGTACCGGTACAGAGTCAATGTGGAGGCTATATACAGGGGGTACCGGTACAGAGTCAATGTGGAGGCTATATACAGGGGGTACCGGTACAGAGTCAATGTGGAGGCTATATACAGGGGGTACCGGTACAGAGTCAATGTGGAGGCTATATACAGGAGGTACACGGTACAGAGTCAATGTGGAGGCTATATACAGGGGTACCGGTACAGAGTCAATGTGGAGGCTATATACAGGGGGTACCGGTACAGAGTCAATGTGGAGGCTATATACAGGGGTACCGGTACAGAGTCAATGTGGAGGCTATATACAGGGGGTACCGGTACAGAGTCAATGTGGAGGCTATATACAGGGGGTACCGGTACAGAGTCAATGTGGAGCTATATACAGGGGGTACCGGTACAGAGTCAATGTGGAGGCTATATACAGGGGTACCGGTACAGAGTCAATGTGGAGGCTATATACAGGGGTATGGAGGCTATAGAGGTACAGAGTCAATGTGGAGGCTATATACAGGGGGTACCGGTACAGAGTCAATGTGGAGGCTATATACAGGGGGTACCGGTACAGAGTCAATGTGGAGGCTATATACAGGGGTACTGGTACAGAGTCAATGTGGAGGCTATATACAGGGGGTACAGGTACAGAGTCAATGTGGAGGCTATATACAGGGGGTACTGGTACAGAGTCAATGTGGAGGCTATATACAGGGGGTACCGGTACAGAGTCAATGTGGAGGCTATATACAGGGGGTACTGGTACAGAGTCAATGTGGAGGCTATATACAGGGGTACTGGTACAGAGTCAATGTGGAGGCTATATACAGGGGGTACCGGTACAGAGTCAATGTGGAGGCTATATACAGGGGGTACCGGTACAGAGTCAATGTGGAGGCTATATACAGGGGGTACGGTACAGAGTCAATGTGGAGGCTATATACAGGGGGTACCGGTACAGAGTCAATGTGGAGGCTATATACAGGGGGTACCGGTACAGAGTCAATGTGGAGGCTATATACAGGGGGTACCGGTACAGAGTCAATGTGGAGGCTATATACAGGGGGTACCGGTACAGAGTCAATGTGGAGGCTATATACAGGGGGTACTGGTGTGGACAGAGTCAATGTGGAGGCTATATACAGGGGGTACCGGTACAGAGTCAATGTGGAGGCTATATACAGGGGGTACCGGTACAGAGTCAATGTGGAGGCTATATACAGGGGGTACCGGTACAGAGTCAATGTGGAGGCTATATACAGGGGTACCGGTACAGAGTCAATGTGGAGGCTATATACAGGGGGTACCGGTACAGAGTCAATGTGGAGGCTATATACAGGGGGTACCGGTACAGAGTCAATGTGGAGGCTATATACAGGGGGTACCAATGGTACAGAGTCAATGTGGAGGCTATATACAGGGGGTACCGGTACAGAGTCAATGTGGAGGCTATATACAGGGGGTACCGGTACAGAGTCAATGTGGAGGCTATATACAGGGGGTACCGGTACAGAGTCAATGTGGAGGCTATATACAGGGGGTACCGGTACAGAGTCAATGTGGAGGCTATATACAGGGGGTACCGGTACAGAGTCAATGTGGAGGCTATATACAGGGGGTACCGGTACAGAGTCAATGTGGAGGCTATATACAGGGGGTACCGGTACAGAGTCAATGTGGAGGCTATATACAGGGGTACCGGTACAGAGTCAATGTGGAGGCTATATACAGGGGGTACCGGTACAGAGTCAATGTGGAGGCTATATACAGGGGGTACCGGTACAGAGTCAATGTGGAGGCTATATACAGGGGGTACCGGTACAGAGTCAATGTGGAGGCTATATACAGGGGGTACCGGTACAGAGTCAATGTGGAGGCTATATACAGGGGGTACCGGTACAGAGTCAATGTGGAGGCTATATACAGGGGGTACCGGTACAGAGTCAATGTGGAGGCTATATACAGGGGGTACCGGTACAGAGTCAATGTGGAGGCTATATACAGGGGGTACCGGTACAGAGTCAATGTGGAGGCTATATACAGGGGGTACCGGTACAGAGTCAATGTGGAGGCTATATACAGGGGGTACCGGTACAGAGTCAATGTGGAGGCTATATACAGGGGGTACCGGTACAGAGTCAATGTGGAGGCTATATACAGGGGGTACCGGTACAGAGTCAATGTGGAGGCTATATACAGGGGGTACCGGTACAGAGTCAATGTGGAGGCTATATACAGGGGGTACCGGTACAGAGTCAATGTGGAGGCTATATACAGGGGTACTGGTACAGAGTCAATGTGGAGGCTATATACAGGGGGTACCGGTACAGAGTCAATGTGGAGGCTATATACAGGGGGTACCGGTACAGAGTCAATGTGGAGGCTATATACAGGGGGTACCGGCACAGAGTCAATGTGGAGGCTATATACAGGGGGTACCGGTACAGAGTCAATGTGGAGGCTATATACAGGGGGTACCGGTACAGAGTCAATGTGGAGGCTATATACAGGGGGTACCGGTACAGAGTCAATGTGGAGGCTATATACAGGGGTACCGGTACAGAGTCAATGTGGAGGCTATATACAGGGGGTACCGGTACAGAGTCAATGTGGAGGCTATATACAGGGGGTACCGGTACAGAGTCAATGTGGAGGCTATATACAGGGGGTACCGGTACAGAGTCAATGTGGAGGCTATATACAGGGGGTACTGGTACAGAGTCAATGTGGAGGCTATATACAGGGGGTACCGGTACAGAGTCAATGTGGAGGCTATATACAGGGGGTACCGGTACAGAGTCAATGTGGAGGCTATATACAGGGGGTACCGGTACAGAGTCAATGTGGAGGCTATATACAGGGGGTACCGGTACAGAGTCAATGTGGAGGCTATATACAGGGGGTACCGGTACAGAGTCAATGTGGAGGCTATATACAGGGGGTACCGGTACAGAGTCAATGTGGAGGCTATATACAGGGGGTACTGGTACAGAGTCAATGTGGAGGCTATATACAGGGGGTACCGGTACAGAGTCAATGTGGAGGCTATATACAGGGGGTACCGGTACAGAGTCAATGTGGAGGCTATATACAGGGGGTACCGGTACAGAGTCAATGTGGAGGCTATATACAGGGGGTACCGGTACAGAGTCAATGTGGAGGCTATATACAGGGGGTACTGGTACAGAGTCAATGTGGAGGCTATATACAGGGGGAGTACTATATACAGGGGTACAGAGTCAATGTGGAGGCTATATACAGGGGGTACCGGTACAGAGTCAATGTGGAGGCTATATACAGGGGGTACCGGTACAGAGTCAATGTGGAGGCTATATACAGGGGGTACCGGTACAGAGTCAATGTGGAGGCTATATACAGGGGGTACCGGTACAGAGTCAATGTGGAGGCTATATACAGGGGGTACCGGTACAGAGTCAATGTGGAGGCTATATACAGGGGGTACCGGTACAGAGTCAATGTGGAGGCTATATACAGGGGGTACCGGTACAGAGTCAATGTGGAGGCTATATACAGGGGGGCTACCGGGGGGTACAGAGTCAGAGTCATGTGGAGGCTATATACAGGGGGTACTGGTACAGAGTCAATGTGGAGGCTATATACAGGGGGTACTGGTACAGAGTCAATGTGGAGGCTATATACAGGGGGTACCGGTACAGAGTCAATGTGGAGGCTATATACAGGGGGTACTGTACAGAGTCAATGTGGAGGCTATATACAGGGGGTACCGGCACAGAGTCAATGTGGAGGCTATATACAGGGGGTACCGGTACAGAGTCAATGTGGAGGCTATATACAGGGGGTACCGGTACAGAGTCAATGTGGAGGCTATATACAGGGGGTACTGGTACAGAGTCAATGTGGAGGCTATATACAGGGGGTACCGGGTACAGAGTCAATGTGGAGGCTATATACAGGGGGTACCGGTACAGAGTCAATGTGGAGGCTATATACAGGGGGTACCGGTACAGAGTCAATGTGGAGGCTATATACAGGGGGTACCGGTACAGAGTCAATGTGGAGGCTATATACAGGGGGTACCGGTACAGAGTCAATGTGGAGGCTATATACAGGGGGTACCGGTACAGAGTCAATGTGGAGGCTATATACAGGGGGTACCGGTACAGAGTCAATGTGGAGGCTATATACAGGGGGTACTGGTACAGAGTCAATGTGGAGGCTATATACAGGGGGTACCGGTACAGAGTCAATGTGGAGGCTATATACAGGGGGTACCGGTACAGAGTCAATGTGGAGGCTATATACAGGGGGTACCGGCACAGAGTCAATGTGGAGGCTATATACAGGGGGTACTGGTACAGAGTCAATGTGGAGGCTATATACAGGGGGTACTGTACAGAGTCAATGTGGAGGCTATATACAGGGGGTACGGTACAGAGTCAATGTGGAGGCTATATACAGGGGGTACCGGTACAGAGTCAATGTGGAGGCTATATACAGGGGGTACCGGTACAGAGTCAATGTGGAGGCTATATACAGGGGGTACTGGCACAGAGTCAATGTGGAGGCTATATACAGGGGGTACCGGTACAGAGTCAATGTGGAGGCTATATACAGGGGGTACCGGTACAGAGTCAATGTGGAGGCTATATACAGGGGGTACTGGTACAGAGTCAATGTGGAGGCTATATACAGGGGGTACCGGTACAGAGTCAATGTGGAGGCTATATACAGGGGGTACCGGTACAGAGTCAATGTGGAGGCTATATACAGGGGGTACCGGTACAGAGTCAATGTGGAGGCTATATACAGGGGGTACCGGTACAGAGTCAATGTGGAGGCTATATACAGGGGGTACCGGTACAGAGTCAATGTGGAGGCTATATACAGGGGGTACCGGTACAGAGTCAATGTGGAGGCTATATACAGGGGGTACCGGACAGAGTCAATGTGGAGGCTATATACAGGGGGTACCGGTACAGAGTCAATGTGGAGGCTATATACAGGGGGTACCGGTACAGAGTCAATGTGGAGGCTATATACAGGGGGTACCGGTACAGAGTCAATGTGGAGGCTATATACAGGGGGTACCGGTACAGAGTCAATGTGGAGGCTATATACAGGGGGTACCGGTACAGAGTCAATGTGGAGGCTATATACAGGGGGTACCGGTACAGAGTCAATGTGGAGGCTATATACAGGGGGTACCGGTACAGAGTCAATGTGGAGGCTATATACAGGGGGTACCGGTACAGAGTCAATGTGGAGGCTATATACAGGGGGTACCGGTACAGAGTCAATGTGGAGGCTATATACAGGGGAGTCAATGTAGGCTATATACAGGGGGTACTGTACAGAGTCAATGTGGAGGCTATATACAGGGGGTACCGGTACAGAGTCAATGTGGAGGCTATATACAGGGGGTACCGGTACAGAGTCAATGTGGAGGCTATATACAGGGGCCGGTACAGAGTCAATGTGGAGGCTATATACAGGGGGTACTGGTACAGAGTCAATGTGGAGGCTATATACAGGGGGTACCGGTACAGAGTCAATGTGGAGGCTATATACAGGGGGTACCGGGGGTACACAGAGTCAATGTGGAGGCTATATACAGGGGGTACCGGTACAGAGTCAATGTGGAGGCTATATACAGGGGGTACCGGTACAGAGTCAATGTGGAGGCTATATACAGGGGGTACCGGTACAGAGTCAATGTGGAGGCTATATACAGGGGGTACCGGTACAGAGTCAATGTGGAGGCTATATACAGGGGGTACCGGTACAGAGTCAATGTGGAGGCTATATACAGGGGGTACCGGTACAGAGTCAATGTGGAGGCTATATACAGGGGGTACCGGTACAGAGTCAATGTGGAGGCTATATACAGGGGGTACCGGTACAGAGTCAATGTGGAGGCTATATACAGGGGGTACCGGTACAGAGTCAATGTGGAGGCTATATACAGGGGTACCGGTACAGAGTCAATGTGGAGGCTATATACAGGGGGTACTGGTACAGAGTCAATGTGGAGGCTATATACAGGGGGTACCGGTACAGAGTCAATGTGGAGGCTATATACAGGGGGTACCGGTACAGAGTCAATGTGGAGGCTATATACAGGGGGTACTGGTACAGAGTCAATGTGGAGGCTATATACAGGGGGTACCGGTACAGAGTCAATGTGGAGGCTATATACAGGGGGTACCGGTACAGAGTCAATGTGGAGGCTATATACAGGGGGTACTGGTACAGAGTCAATGTGGAGGCTATATACAGGGGGTACCGGTACAGAGTCAATGTGGAGGCTATATACAGGGGGTACCGGTACAGAGTCAATGTGGAGGCTATATACAGGGGGTATATACGGTACAGAGTCAATGTGGAGGCTATATACAGGGGGTACCGGTACAGAGTCAATGTGGAGGCTATATACAGGGGTACCGGTACAGAGTCAATGTGGAGGCTATATACAGGGGGTACCGGTACAGAGTCAATGTGGAGGCTATATACAGGGGGTACCGGTACAGAGTCAATGTGGAGGCTATATACAGGGGGTACTGGTACAGAGTCAATGTGGAGGCTATATACAGGGGGTACCGGTACAGAGTCAATGTGGAGGCTATATACAGGGGGTACCGGTACAGAGTCAATGTGGAGGCTATATACAGGGGGTACCGGTACAGAGTCAATGTGGAGGCTATATACAGGGGGTACTGGTACAGAGTCAATGTGGAGGCTATATACAGGGGGTACCGGTACAGAGTCAATGTGGAGGCTATATACAGGGGGTACCGGGGGTTACGGTACAGAGTCAATGTGGAGGCTATATACAGGGGGTACCGTCAATGTGGAGGCTATATACAGGGGGTACCGGTACAGAGTCAATGTGGAGGCTATATACAGGGGGTACCGGTACAGAGTCAATGTGGAGGCTATATACAGGGGGTACCAGGTACAGAGTCAATGTGGAGGCTATATACAGGGGGTACTGGTACAGAGTCAATGTGGAGGCTATATACAGGGGGTACCGGGTACAGAGTCAATGTGGAGGCTATATACAGGGGGTACTGGTACAGAGTCAATGTGGAGGCTATATACAGGGGGTACCGGTACAGAGTCAATGTGGAGGCTATATACAGGGGGTACCGGTACAGAGTCAATGTGGAGGCTATATACAGGGGTACCGGTACAGAGTCAATGTGGAGGCTATATACAGGGGGTACCGGTACAGAGTCAATGTGGAGGCTATATACAGGGGGTACCGGTACAGAGTCAATGTGGAGGCTATATACAGGGGGTACTGGTACAGAGTCAATGTGGAGGCTATATACAGGGGTACTGGTACAGAGTCAATGTGGAGGCTATATACAGGGGTACTGGTACAGAGTCAATGTGGAGGCTATATACAGGGGGTACTGGTACAGAGTCAATGTGGAGGCTATATACAGGGGGTCACGGTACAGAGTCAATGTGGAGGCTATATACAGGGGTACTGGTACAGAGTCAATGTGGAGTCTATATACAGGGGGCACCGGTACAGAGTCAATGTGGAGGCTATATACAGGGGGTACCGGTACAGAGTCAATGTGGAGGCTATATACAGGGGTACCGGTACAGAGTCAATGTGGAGGCTATATACAGGGGGTACCGGTAGAGAGTCAATGTGGAGGCTATATACAGGGGTACCGGTACAGAGTCAATGTGGAGGCTATATACAGGGGGTACCGGTACAGAGTCAATGTGGAGGCTATATACAGGGGGTACTGGTACAGAGTCAATGTGGAGGCTATATACAGGGGGTACCGGTACAGAGTCAATGTGGAGGCTATATACAGGGGGGTACTGGTACAGAGTCAATGTGGAGGATATATACAGGGGGTACCGGTACAGAGTCAATGTGGAGGCTATATACAGGGGGTACCGGTACAGAGTCAATGTGGAGGCTATATACAGGGGGTACTGGTACAGAGTCAATGTGGAGGCTATATACAGGGGGTACCGGTACAGAGTCAATGTGGAGGCTATATACAGGGGTACCGGTACAGAGTCAATGTGGAGGCTATATACAGGGGTACCGGTACAGAGTCAATGTGGAGGCTATATACAGGGGGTACCGGTACAGAGTCAATGTGGAGGCTATATACAGGGGGTACCGGTACAGAGTCAATGTGGAGGCTATATACAGGGGGTATTACGGTACAGAGTCAATGTGGAGGCTATATACAGGGGGTACCGGTACAGAGTCAATGTGGAGGCTATATACAGGGGGTACCGGTACAGAGTCAATGTGGAGGATATATACAGGGGGTACCGGTACAGAGTCAATGTGGAGGCTATATACAGGGGGTACCGGTACAGAGTCAATGTGGAGGCTATATACAGGGGGTACTGGTACAGAGTCAATGTGGAGGCTATATACAGGGGGTACCGGTACAGAGTCAATGTAGAGGCTATATACAGGGGGTACCGGTACAGAGTCAGTGTGGAAGCTATGTACAGGGGGTACCGGTACAGAGTCAATGTGGAGGCTATATACAGGGGGTACCGGTACAGAGTCAATGTGGAGGCTATATACAGGGTATTACGGTACAGAGTCAATGTGGAGGCTATGTACAGGGGGTACCGGTACAGAGTCAATGTGGAGGCTATATACAGGGGGTACCGGTACAGAGTCAATGTGGAGGCTATATACAGGGGGTACCGGTACAGAGTCAATGTGGAGGCTATATACAGGGGGTACCGGTACAGAGTCAATGTGGAGGCTATATACAGGGGGTACCGGTACAGAGTCAATGTGGAGGCTATATACAGGGGGTACTGGTACAGAGTCAATGTGGAGGCTATATTCAGGGGGTACCGGTACAGAGTCAATGTGGAGGTTATATATAGGGGGTACCGGTACAGAGTCAATGTGGAGGCTATATACAGGGGGTACCGGTACAGAGTCAATGTGGAGGCTATATACAGGGGGTACCGGTACAGAGTCAATGTGGAGTCTATATACAGGGGGCACCGGTACAGAGTCAATGTAGAGGCTATATACAGGGGGTACCGGTACAGAGTCAATGTGGAAGCTATATACAGGGGGTACCGGTACAGAGTCAATGTGGAGGCTATATACAGGGGGTACCGGTAGAGAGTCAATGTGGAGGCTATATACAGGGGGTACCGGTACAGAGTCAATGTGGAGGCTATTTACAGGGGGTACCGGTAGAGAGTCAATGTGGAGGCTATATACAGGGGGTACCGGTACAGAGTCAATGTGGAGGCTATATACAGGGGTACCGTACAGAGTCAATGTGGAGGCTATATACAGGGGGTACCGGTACAGAGTCAATGTGGAGGCTATATACAGGGGGTACCGGTACAGAGTCAATGTGGAGGCTATATACAGGGGGTACCGGTACAGAGTCAATGTGGAGGATATATACAGGGGGTACCGGTACAGAGTCAATGTGGAGGCTATATACAGGGGGTACCGGTACAGAGTCAATGTGGAGGCTATATACAGGGGGTACTGGTACAGAGTCAATGTGGAGGCTATATACAGGGGGTACCGGTACAGAGTCAATGTAGAGGCTATATACAGGGGGTACCGGTACAGAGTCAGTGTGGAAGCTATGTACAGGGGGTACCGGTACAGAGTCAATGTGGAGGCTATATACAGGGGGTACCGGTACAGAGTCAATGTGGAGGCTATATACAGGGTATTACGGTACAGAGTCAATGTGGAGGCTATGTACAGGGGGTACCGGTACAGAGTCAATGTGGAGTCTATATACAGGGGGCACCGGTACAGAGTCAATGTAGAGGCTATATACAGGGGGTACCGGTACAGAGTCAATGTGGAAGCTATATACAGGGGGTACCGGTACAGAGTCAATGTGGAGGCTATATACAGGGGGTACCGGTACAGAGTCAATGTGGAGGCTATATACAGGGGGTACCGGTACAGAGTCAATGTGGAGGCTATATACAGGGGTACCGGTACAGAGTCAATGTGGAGGCTATATACAGGGGGTACCGGTACAGAGTCAATGTGGAGGCTATATACAGGGGGTACCGGTACAGAGTCAATGTGGAGGATATATACAGGGGGTACCGGTACAGAGTCAATGTGGAGGCTATATACAGGGGGTACCGGTACAGAGTCAATGTGGAGGCTATATGCAGGGGGTACTGGTACAGAGTCAATGTGGAGGCTATATACAGGGGGTACCGGTACAGAGTCAATGTAGAGGCTATATACAGGGGGTACCGGTACAGAGTCAGTGTGGAAGCTATGTACAGGGGGTACCGGTACAGAGTCAATGTGGAGGCTATATACAGGGGGTACCGGTACAGAGTCAATGTGGAGGCTATATACAGGGTATTACGGTACAGAGTCAATGTGGAGGCTATGTACAGGGGGTACCGGTACAGAGTCAATGTGGAGGCTATATACAGGGGGTACCGGTACAGAGTCAATGTGGAGGCTATATACAGGGGGTACCGGTACAGAGTCAATGTGGAGGCTATATACAGGGGGTACCGGTACAGAGTCAATGTGGAGGCTATATACAGGGGGTACTGGTACAGAGTCAATGTGGAGGCTATATACAGGGGGTACCGGTACAGAGTCAATGTGGAGGTTATATATAGGGGGTACCGGTACAGAGTCAATGTGGAGGCTATATACAGGAGGTCACGGTACAGAGTCAATGTGGAGGCTATATACAGGGGGTACCGGTACAGAGTCAATGTGGAGTCTATATACAGGGGGCACCGGTACAGAGTCAATGTAGAGGCTATATACAGGGGGTACCGGTACAGAGTCAATGTGGAGGCTATATACAGGGGGCACCGGTACAGAGTCAATGTGGAGGCTATATACAGGGGGTACCGGTACAGAGTCAGTGCGGAGGCTATATACAGGGGGTACCGGTACAGAGTCAATGTGGAGGCTATATACAGGGGGTACCGGTACAGAGTCAATGTGTGGAGACTATATACAGGGGGTACCGGTACAGAGTCAATGTGGAGGCTATATACAGGGGGTACCGGTACAGAGTCAATGTGGAGGCTATATACAGGGGGTACCGGTACAGAGTCAATGTAAGTCGCTCTGGATAAGAGCGTCTGCTAAATGACTTAAATGTAAATGTATATACAGGGGGCACCGGTACAGAGTCAATGTGGAGGCTATATACAGGGGGTACCGGTACAGAGTCAATGTGGAGGCTATATACAGGGGGCACCGGTACAGAGTCAATGTGGAGGCTATATACAGGGGGTACCGGTACAGAGTCAATGTGGAGGCTATATACAGGGGGTACCGGTAGAGAGTCAATGTGGAGGCTATATACAGGGGGTACCGGTACAGAGTCAATGTGGAGGCTATATACAGGGGTACCGGTACAGAGTCAATGTGGAGGCTATATACAGGGGGTACCGGTACAGAGTCAATGTGGAGGCTATATACAGGGGGTACCGGTACGGAGTCAATGTGGAGGATATATACAGGGGGTACCGGTACAGAGTCCATGTGGAGGCTATATACAGGGGGTACTGGTACAGAGTCAATGTGGAGGCTATATACAGGGGGTACCGGTACAGAGTCAATGTGGAGGCTATATACAGGGGGTACCGGTACAGAGTCAATGTGGAGGCTATATACAGGGGGTACCGGTACAGAGTCAATGTGGAGGCTATATACAGGGGGTACCGGTACAGAGTCAATGTGGAGGCTATATACAGGGGGTACCGGTACAGAGTCAATGTGGAGGCTATATACAGGGGGTACCGGTACAGAGTCAATGTGGAGGCTATATACAAGGGGTACCGGTACAGAGTCAATGTAGAGGCTATATACAGGGGGTACCGGTACAGAGTCAATGTGGAGGCTATATACAGGGGGCACCGGTACAGAGTCAATGTGGAGGCTATATACAGGGGTACCGGTACAGAGTCAGTGTGGAGGCTATATACAGGGGGTACCGGTACAGAGTCAATGTGGAGGCTATATACAGGGGGTACCGGTACAGAGTCAATGTGGAGTCTATATACAGGGGGCACCGGTACAGAGTCAATGTGGAGGCTATATACAGGGGGTACCGGTACAGAGTCAGTGTGGAGGCTATATACAGGGGGTACCGGTACAGAGTCAATGTGGAGGCTATATACAGGGGGTACCGGTACAGAGTCAATGTGGAGTCTATATACAGGGGGCACCGGTACAGAGTCAATGTGGAGGCTATATACAGGGGGTACCGGTACAGAGTCAGTGTGGAGGCTATATACAGGGGGTACCGGTACAGAGTCAATGTGTGGAGACTATATACAGGGGCTACCCGTACAGAGTCAATGTGGAGGCTATATACAGGTGGTACCGGTACAGAGTCAATGTGGAGGCTATATACAGGGGGTACCGGTACAGAGTCAATGTGGAGTCTATATACAGGGGGCACCGGTACAGAGTCAATGTGGAGGCTATATACAGGGGGTACCGGTACAGAGTCAATGTGGAGGCTATATACAGGGGGTACTGGTACAGAGTCAATGTGGAGGCTATATACAGGGGGTACCGGTACAGAGTCAATGTGTGGAGACTATATACAGGGGGTACCGGTACAGAGTCAATGTGGAGGCTATATACAGGGGGTACCGGTACAGAGTCAATGTGGAGGCTATATACAGGGGGTACCGGTACAGAGTCAATGTAAGTCGCTCTGGATAAGAGCGTCTGCTAAATGACTTAAATGTAAATGTATATACAGGGGGCACCGGTACAGAGTCAATGTGGAGGCTATATACAGGGGGTACCGGTACAGAGTCAATGTGGAGGCTATATACAGGGGGCACCGGTACAGAGTCAATGTGGAGGCTATATACAGGGGGTACCGGTACAGAGTCAATGTGGAGGCTATATACAGGGGGTACCGGTAGAGAGTCAATGTGGAGGCTATATACAGGGGGTACCGGTACAGAGTCAATGTGGAGGCTATATACAGGGGGTACCGGTACAGAGTCAATGTGGAGGCTATATACAGGGGGTACCGGTACAGAGTCAATGTGGAGGCTATATACAGGGGGTACCGGTACAGAGTCAATGTGGAGGATATATACAGGGGGTACCGGTACAAAGTCAATGTGGAGGCTATATACAGGGTGTACTGGTACAGAGTCAATGTGGAGGCTATATACAGGGGGTACCGGTACAGAGTCAATGTAGAGGCTATATACAGGGGGTACCGGTACAGAGTCAGTGTGGAGGCTATGTACAGGGGGTACCGGTACAGAGTCAATGTGGAGGCTATATACAGGGGGTACCGGTACAGAGTCAATGTGGAGGCTATATACAGGGTATTACGGTACAGAGTCAATGTGGAGGCTATGTACAGGGGGTACCGGTACAGAGTCAATGTGGAGGCTATATACAGGGGGTACCGGTACAGAGTCAATGTGTGGAGACTATATACAGGGGGTACCGGTACAGAGTCAATGTGGAGGCTATATACAGGGGGTACCGGTACAGAGTCAATGTGGAGGCTATATACAGGGGGTACCGGTACAGAGTCAATGTGGAGTCTATATACAGGGGGCACCGGTACAGAGTCAATGTGGAGGCTATATACAGGGGGTACCGGTACAGAGTCAGTGTGGAGGCTATATACAGGGGGTACCGGTACAGAGTCAATGTGTGGAGACTATATACAGGGGCTACCGGTACAGAGTCAATGTGGAGGCTATATACAGGTGGTACCGGTACAGAGTCAATGTGGAGGCTATATACAGGGGGTACCGGTACAGAGTCAATGTGGAGTCTATATACAGGGGGCACCGGTACAGAGTCAATGTGGAGGCTATATACAGGGGGTACCGGTACAGAGTCAGTGTGGAGGCTATATACAGGGGGTACCGGTACAGAGTCAATGTGTGGAGACTATATACAGGGGGTACCGGTACAGAGTCAATGTGGAGGCTATATACACGGGTGGCACCGGTACAGAGTCAATGTGGAGGCTATATACAGGGGGTACCGGTACAGAGTCAGTGTGGAGGCTATATACAGGGGGTACCGGTACAGAGTCAATGTGTGGAGACTATTTACAGGGGCTACCCGTACAGAGTCAATGTGGAGGCTATATACAGGTGGTACCGGTACAGAGTCAATGTGGAGGCTATATACAGGGGGTACCGGTACAGAGTCAATGTGGAGTCTATATACAGGGGGCACCGGTACAGAGTCAATGTGGAGGCTATATACAGGGGGTACCGGTACAGAGTCAATGTGGAGGCTATATACAGGGGGTACCGGTACAGAGTCAATGTGGAGGCTATATACAGGGTATTACGGTACAGAGTCAATGTGGAGGCTATATACAGGGGGTTTTGGTACAGAGTCAATGTGGAGGCTATATACAGGGGGTACCGGTACAGAGTCAATGTGGAGGCTATATACAGGGGGTACCGGTACAGAGTCAATGTGGAGGCTATATACAGGGGGTACCGGTTCAGAGTCAATGTGGAGGCTATATACAGGGGGTACCGGTACAGAGTCAATGTGGAGGCTATATACAGGGGGTACCGGTTCAGAGTCAATGTGGAGGCTATATACAGGGGGTACCGGTACAGAGTCAATGTGGAGGCTATATAAAGGGGGTACCGGTACAGAGTCAATGTGGAGGCTATATACAGGGGTTACCGGTACAAAGTCAATGTGGAGACTATATACAGGGGGTACCGGTACAGAGTCAATGTGGAGGCTATATACAGGGGGTACCGGTACAGAGTCAATGTGGAGGCTATATACAGGGTATTACGGTACAGAGTCAATGTGGAGACTATATACAGGGGGGACTGGTGACTATGTGTAGATAAAAACAGAAAGTAGCAGCAGAGTGGAAGAGGAGGGGGGGCAATGCAAATAGTCTGTTTAGCCATTTGATTAGATGTTCAGGAGTCTTATTGCTTGGGGGGTAGAAGCTGTTTAGAATCCTCTTGGACCTATACGTGGCATTTAGCTATGTTAAGTGCTCTCTCTCTCTCTCTCTCATTAAGACAGCCTCTTGGACCTAGACTTGGCACTTAGCTATGTTAAGTGCTCTCTCTCTCTCATTAAGACAGCATCTTTGTTTCCAAGTGCAGAGGCTTTTCACTCCAGCAGTAATATGAACAGAGAGTGACCACGCTGCAGATATGACACTCTAGGTTACTCTCTGTAGTCTAATCTCTGCAGTCTAATCTCTGTAGTCTAATCTCTGTAGTCTAACCTCTGCAGTCTAACCTCTGCAGTCTAACCTCTGCAGTCTAATCTCTGTAGTCTAATCTCTGTAGTCTAATCTCTGCAGTCTAACCTCTGCAGTCTAACCTCTGCAGTCTAATCTCTGTAGTCTAATCTCTGTAGTCTAATCTTTGTAGTCTAATATCTGTAGGTTACTGGTCTGGCCCCCTCACTGGATCTCAGCTCCACCCCTTAGGGTCTGGTCCCCTCACTGCATCTCAGCTCCACCCCTTAGGGTCTGGCCCCCTCACTGGATCTCAGCTCCACCCCTTAGGGTCTGGCCCCCTCACTGGATCTCAGCTCCACCCCTTAGGGTCTGGCCCCCTCACTGGATCTCAGCTCCACCCCTTAGGGTCTGGCCCCCTCACTGGATCTCAGCTCCACCCCTTAGGGTCTGACCCCCTCACTGGATCTTAGCTCCACCCCTTAGGGTCTGGTCCCCTCACTGGATCTCAGCTCCACCCCTTAGGGTCTGGCCCCCTCACTGGATCTCAGCTCCACCCCTTAGGGTCTGGTCCCCTCACTGGATCTCAGCTCCACCCCTTAGGGTCTGGTCCCCTCACTGCATCTCAGCTCCACCCTTTAGGGTCTGGCCCCCTCACTGAGATCTCAGTGTTGCCAGCAGCATACCACCCTGCATACCACTGCTGGCTTGCTTCTGAAGCTAAGCAGGGTTGGTCCTGGTCAGCAGCATACCACCCTGCATACCACTGCTGGCTTGCTTCTGAAGCTAAGCAGGGTTGGTCCTGGTCAGCAGCATACCATCCTGCATACCACTGCTGGCTTGCTTCTGAAGCTAAGCAGGGTTGGTCCTGGTCAGCAGCATACCACCCTGCATACCACTGCTGGCTTGGCTCTGAAGCTAAGTAGGGTTGGTCCTGGTCAGCAGCATACCACCCTGCATACCACTGCTGGCTTGGCTCTGAAGCTAAGCAGGGTTGGTCCTGGTCAGTCCCTGGATGGAAGACCAGATGCTGCTGGAAGTGGAGGTGGTGATCTGTAACAGCCTACCTGTGGTGATCTGTAACAGCCTACCTGGTTAAATAAAGGTGAATATCACTATCCCATAAAAATGAGGGATAGTGATCTGTAACAGTGTTGTTATGAGGGATAGTGATCAGTAATTGTGTTGTTATGAGGGATAGTGATCTGTAACAGTGTTGTTATGAGGGATAGTGATCTGTAACAGTGTTGTTATGAGGGATAGTGATCTGTAACAGTGTTGTTATGAGGGATAGTGATCTGTAACAGTGCTGTTATGAGGGACAGTGATCTGTAACAGTGTTGTTATGAGGGATAGTGATCTGTAACAGTGTGGTTATGAGGGATAGTGATCAGTAATTGTGTTGTTATGAGGGATAGTGATCTGTAACAGTGTTGTTATGAGGGATAGTGATCTGTAACAGTGTTGTTATGAGGGATAGTGATCTGTAACAGTGTTGTTATGAGGGATAGTGATCTGTAACAGTGTTGTTATGAGGGATAGTGATCTGAACTGTTGTTATGACAGTGTTGTTATGAGGGATAGTGATCTGTAACAGTGTTGTTATGAGGGATAGTGATCTGTAACAGTGTTGTTATGAGGGATAGTGATCAGTAACAGTGTGGTTATGAGGGATAGTGATCTGTAACAGTGTTGTTATGAGGGATAGTGATCAGTAACAGTGTGGTTATGAGGGATAGTGATCTGTAACAGTGTTGTTATGAGGGATAGTGATCTGTAACAGTGTTGTTATGAGGGATAGTGATCTGTAACAGTGTTGTTATGAGGGATAGTGATCTGTAACAGTGTTGTTATGAGGGATAGTGATCTGTAACAGTGTTGTTATGAGGGATAGTGATCAGTAACAGTGTTGTTATGAGGGATAGTGATCTGTAACAGTGTGGTTATGAGGGATAGTGATCTGTAACAGTGTTGTTATGAGGGATAGTGATCTGTAACAGTGTTGTTATGAGGGATAGTGATCTGTAACAGTGTTGTTATGAGGGATAGTGATCTGTAACAGTGTTGTTATGAGGGATAGTGATCTGTAACAGTGTTGTTATGAGGGATAGTGATCTGTAACAGTGTTGTTATGAGGGATAGTGATCAGTAACAGTGTTAGGTGTTGTTATGAGGGATAGTGGTTTGTAACAGTGTTGTTATGAGGGATAGTGATCTGTAACAGTGTGGTTATGAGGGATAGTGATCTGTAACAGTGTTGTTATGAGGGATAGTGATCTGTAACAGTGTTGTTATGAGGGATAGTGATCTGTAACAGTGTTGTTATGAGGGATAGTGATCTGTAACAGTGTTGTTATGAGGGATAGTGATCAGTAACAGTGTTGTTATGAGGGATAGTGATCTGTAACAGTGTTGTTATGAGGGATAGTGATCTGTAACAGTGTTGTTATGAGGGATAGTGATCAGTAACAGTGTTGTTATGAGGGATAGTGATCTGTAACAGTGTTAGGTGTTGTTATGAGGGATAGTGATCTGTAACAGTGTTGTTATGGGGGATAGTGATCTGTAACAGTGTTGTTATGAGGGATAGTGATCTATAACAGTGTTGTTATGAGGGATAGTGATCTGTAACAGTGTTGTTATGAGGGATAGTGATCTGTAACAGTGTTGTTATGAGGGACAGTGATCTGTAACAGTGTGGTTATGAGGGATAGTGATCTGTAACAGTGTTGTTATGAGGGACAGTGATCTGTAACAGTGTTGTTATGAGGGATAGTGATCTGTAACAGTGTGGTTATGAGGGATAGTGATCTGTAACAGTGTTGTTATGAGGGATAGTGATCTGTAACAGTGTTGTTATGAGGGATAGTGATCTGTAACAGTGTTGTTATGAGGGATCTGTAACAGTGTTGTTATGAGGGATAGTGATCTGTAACAGTGTTGTTATGAGGGATAGTGATCTGTAACAGTGTGGTTATGAGGGATAGTGATCTGTAACAGTGTTAGGTGTTGTTATGAGGGATAGTGATCTGTAACAGTGTTAGGTGTTGATATGAGGGATAGTGATCTGTAACAGTGTTGTTATGAGGGATAGTGATCTGTAACAGTGTGGTTATGAGGATAGTGATCTGTAACAGTGTTGTTATGAGGGATAGTGATCTGTAACAGTGTTGTTATGAGGGATAGTGATCTGTAACAGTGTTGTTATGAGGGATAGTGATCTGTAACAGTGTGGTTATGAGGATAGTGATCTGTAACAGTGTTGTTATGAGGGATAGTGATCTGTAACAGTGTTGTTATGAGGATAGTGATCTGTAACAGTGTTGTTATGAGGGATAGTGATCTGTAACAGTGTTGTTATGAGGATAGTGATCTGTAACAGTGTTGTTATGAGGGATAGTGATCAGTAACAGTGTTAGGTGTTGTTATGAGGGATAGTGGTTTGTAACAGTGTTGTTATGAGGGATAGTGATCTGTAACAGTGTGGTTATGAGGGATAGTGATCTGTAACAGTGTTGTTATGAGGGATAGTGATCTGTAACAGTGTTGTTATGAGGGATAGTGATCTGTAACAGTGTTGTTATGAGGGATAGTGATCAGTAACAGTGTTGTTATGAGGGATAGTGATCTGTAACAGTGTTGTTATGAGGGATAGTGATCTGTAACAGTGTTGTTATGAGGGATAGTGATCAGTAACAGTGTTGTTATGAGGGATAGTGATCTGTAACAGTGTTAGGTGTTGTTATGAGGGATAGTGATCTGTAACAGTGTTAGGTGTTGTTATGAGGGATAGTGATCTGTAACAGTGTTGTTATGAGGGATAGTGATCTGTAACAGTGTTGTTATGGGGGATAGTGATCTGTAACAGTGTTGTTATGAGGGATAGTGATCTATAACAGTGTTGTTATGAGGGATAGTGATCTGTAACAGTGTTGTTATGAGGGATAGTGATCTGTAACAGTGTTGTTATGAGGGACAGTGATCTGTAACAGTGTTGTTATGAGGGACAGTGATCTGTAACAGTGTTGTTATGAGGGATAGTGATCTGTAACAGTGTGGTTATGAGGGATAGTGATCTGTAACAGTGTTGTTATGAGGGATAGTGATCTGTAACAGTGTTGTTATGAGGGATAGTGATCTGTAACAGTGTTGTTATGAGGGATAGTGATCTGTAACAGTGTTGTTATGAGGGATAGTGATCTGTAACAGTGTTAGGTGTTGTTATGAGGGATAGTGATCTGTAACAGTGTTGTTATGGGTGATAGTGATCTGTAACAGTGTTGTTATGAGGGATAGTGATCTATAACAGTGTTGTTATGAGGGATAGTGATCTGTAACAGTGTTGTTATGAGGGATAGTGATCTGTAACAGTGTTGTTATGAGGGACAGTGATCTGTAACAGTGTGGTTATGAGGGATAGTGATCTGTAACAGTGTTGTTATGAGGGACAGTGATCTGTAACAGTGTTGTTATGAGGGATAGTGATCTGTAACAGTGTGGTTATGAGGGATAGTGATCTGTAACAGTGTTGTTATGAGGGATAGTGATCTGTAACAGTGTTGTTATGAGGGATAGTGATCTGTAACAGTGTTGTTATGAGGGATAGTGATCTGTAACAGTGTTGTTATGAGGGATAGTGATCTGTAACAGTGTTGTTATGAGGGATAGTGATCTGTAACAGTGTGGTTATGAGGGATAGTGATCTGTAACAGTGTTAGGTGTTGTTATGAGGGATAGTGATCTGTAACAGTGTTAGGTGTTGATATGAGGGATAGTGATCTGTAACAGTGTTGTTATGAGGGATAGTGATCTGTAACAGTGTGGTTATGAGGGATAGTGATCTGTAACAGTGTTGTTATGAGGGATAGTGATCTGTAACAGTGTTGTTATGAGGGATAGTGATCTGTAACAGTGTTGTTATGAGGGATAGTGATCTGTAACAGTGTGGTTATGAGGGATAGTGATCTGTAACAGTGTTGTTATGAGGGATAGTGATCTGTAACAGTGTTGTTATGAGGGATAGTGATCTGTAACAGTGTTGTTATGAGGGATAGTGATCTGTAACAGTGTTGTTATGAGGGATAGTGATCTGTAACAGTGTTGTTATGAGGGATAGTGATCTGTAACAGTGTTGTTATGAGGGATAGTGATCTGTAACAGTGTTGTTATGAGGGATAGTGATCTGTAACAGTGTTGTTATGAGGGATAGTGATCTGTAACAGTGTTGTTATGAGGGATAGTGATCAGTAACAGTGTTAGGTGTTGTTATGAGGGATAGTGGTTTGTAACAGTGTTGTTATGAGGGATAGTGATCTGTAACAGTGTGGTTATGAGGGATAGTGATCTGTAACAGTGTTGTTATGAGGGATAGTGATCTGTAACAGTGTTGTTATGAGGATAGTGATCTGTAACAGTGTTGTTATGAGGGATAGTGATCAGTAACAGTGTTGTTATGAGGGATAGTGATCTGTAACAGTGTTGTTATGAGGGATAGTGATCTGTAACAGTGTTGTTATGAGGGATAGTGATCAGTAACAGTGTTGTTATGAGGGATAGTGATCTGTAACAGTGTTAGGTGTTGTTATGAGGGATAGTGATCTGTAACAGTGTTAGGTGTTGTTATGAGGGATAGTGATCTGTAACAGTGTTGTTATGAGGGATAGTGATCTGTAACAGTGTTGTTATGGGGGATAGTGATCTGTAACAGTGTTGTTATGAGGGATAGTGATCTATAACAGTGTTGTTATGAGGGATAGTGATCTGTAACAGTGTTGTTATGAGGGATAGTGATCTGTAACAGTGTTGTTATGAGGGACAGTGATCTGTAACAGTGTTGTTATGAGGGACAGTGATCTGTAACAGTGTTGTTATGAGGGATAGTGATCTGTAACAGTGTGGTTATGAGGGATAGTGATCTGTAACAGTGTTGTTATGAGGGATAGTGATCTGTAACAGTGTTGTTATGAGGGATAGTGATCTGTAACAGTGTTATTATGAGGGATAGTGATCTGTAACAGTGTTGTTATGAGGGATAGTGATCTGTAACAGTGTGGTTATGAGGGATAGTGATCTGTAACAGTGTTAGGTGTTGTTATGAGGGATAGTGATCTGTAACAGTGTTAGGTGTTGATATGAGGGATAGTGATCTGTAACAGTGTTGTTATGAGGGATAGTGATCTGTAACAGTGTTGTTATGAGGGATAGTGATCTGTAACAGTGTTGTTATGAGGGATAGTGATCTGTAACAGTGTTGTTATGAGGGATAGTGATCTGTAACAGTGTTGTTATGAGGGATAGTGATCTGTAACAGTGTTGTTATGAGGGATAGTGATCTGTAACAGTGTTGTTATGAGGGATAGTGATCTGTAACAGTGTTGTTATGAGGGATAGTGATCTGTAACAGTGTTGTTATGAGGGATAGTGATCTGTAACAGTGTTGTTATGAGGGATAGTGATCTGTAACAGTGTTGTTATGAGGGATAGTGATCAGTAACAGTGTTGTTATGAGGGATAGTGATCTGTAACAGTGTGGTTATGAGGGATAGTGATCTGTAACAGTGTTGTTATGAGGGATAGTGATCTGTAACAGTGTGGTTATGAGGGATAGTGATCTGTAACAGTGTTGTTATGAGGGATAGTGATCTGTAACAGTGTTGTTATGAGGGATAGTGATCTGTAACAGTGTTGTTATGAGGGATAGTGATCTGTAACAGTGTTGTTATGAGGGATAGTGATCTGTAACAGTGTTGTTATGAGGGATAGTGATCTGTAACAGTGTTGTTATGAGGGATAGTGATCTGTAACAGTGTTGTTATGAGGGATAGTGATCTGTAACAGTGTTGTTATGAGGGATAGTGATCAGTAACAGTGTTAGGTGTTGTTATGAGGGATAGTGGTTTGTAACAGTGTTGTTATGAGGGATAGTGATCTGTAACAGTGTGGTTATGAGGGATAGTGATCTGTAACAGTGTTGTTATGAGGGATAGTGATCTGTAACAGTGTTGTTATGAGGGATAGTGATCTGTAACAGTGTTGTTATGAGGGATAGTGATCTGTAACAGTGTTGTTATGAGGGATAGTGATCAGTAACAGTGTTGTTATGAGGGATAGTGATCTGTAACAGTGTTGTTATGAGGGATAGTGATCTGTAACAGTGTTGTTATGAGGGATAGTGATCAGTAACAGTGTTGTTATGAGGGATAGTGATCTGTAACAGTGTTAGGTGTTGTTATGAGGGATAGTGATCTGTAACAGTGTTAGGTGTTGTTATGAGGGATAGTGATCTGTAACAGTGTTGTTATGAGGGATAGTGATCTGTAACAGTGTTGTTATGGGGGATAGTGATCTGTAACAGTGTTGTTATGAGGGATAGTGATCTATAACAGTGTTGTTATGAGGGATAGTGATCTGTAACAGTGTTGTTATGAGGGATAGTGATCTGTAACAGTGTTGTTATGAGGGACAGTGATCTGTAACAGTGTGGTTATGAGGGATAGTGATCTGTAACAGTGTTGTTATGAGGGACAGTGATCTGTAACAGTGTTGTTATGAGGGATAGTGATCTGTAACAGTGTGGTTATGAGGGATAGTGATCTGTAACAGTGTTGTTATGAGGGATAGTGATCTGTAACAGTGTTGTTATGAGGGATAGTGATCTGTAACAGTGTTGTTATGAGGGATAGTGATCTGTAACAGTGTTGTTATGAGGGATAGTGATCTGTAACAGTGTTGTTATGAGGGATAGTGATCTGTAACAGTGTGGTTATGAGGGATAGTGATCTGTAACAGTGTTAGGTGTTGTTATGAGGGATAGTGATCTGTAACAGTGTTAGGTGTTGATATGAGGGATAGTGATCTGTAACAGTGTTGTTATGAGGGATAGTGATCTGTAACAGTGTTGTTATGAGGGATAGTGATCTGTAACAGTGTTGTTATGAGGGATAGTGATCTGTAACAGTGTTGTTATGAGGGATAGTGATCTGTAACAGTGTTGTTATGAGGGATAGTGATCTGTAACAGTGTTGTTATGAGGGATAGTGATCTGTAACAGTGTTGTTATGAGGGATAGTGATCTGTAACAGTGTTGTTATGAGGGATAGTGATCTGTAACAGTGTTGTTATGAGGGATAGTGATCAGTAACAGTGTTGTTATGAGGGATAGTGATCTGTAACAGTGTTGTTATGAGGGATAGTGATCAGTAACAGTGTTAGGTGTTGTTATGAGGGATAGTGGTTTGTAACAGTGTTGTTATGAGGGATAGTGATCTGTAACAGTGTGGTTATGAGGGATAGTGATCTGTAACAGTGTTGTTATGAGGGATAGTGATCTGTAACAGTGTTGTTATGAGGGATAGTGATCTGTAACAGTGTTGTTATGAGGGATAGTGATCAGTAACAGTGTTGTTATGAGGGATAGTGATCTGTAACAGTGTTGTTATGAGGGATAGTGATCTGTAACAGTGTTGTTATGAGGGATAGTGATCAGTAACAGTGTTGTTATGAGGGATAGTGATCTGTAACAGTGTTAGGTGTTGTTATGAGGGATAGTGATCTGTAACAGTGTTAGGTGTTGTTATGAGGGATAGTGATCTGTAACAGTGTTGTTATGAGGGATAGTGATCTGTAACAGTGTTGTTATGGGGGATAGTGATCTGTAACAGTGTTGTTATGAGGGATAGTGATCTATAACAGTGTTGTTATGAGGGATAGTGATCTGTAACAGTGTTGTTATGAGGGATAGTGATCTGTAACAGTGTTGTTATGAGGGACAGTGATCTGTAACAGTGTGGTTATGAGGGATAGTGATCTGTAACAGTGTTGTTATGAGGGACAGTGATCTGTAACAGTGTTGTTATGAGGGATAGTGATCTGTAACAGTGTGGTTATGAGGGATAGTGATCTGTAACAGTGTTGTTATGAGGGATAGTGATCTGTAACAGTGTTGTTATGAGGGATAGTGATCTGTAACAGTGTTGTTATGAGGGATAGTGATCTGTAACAGTGTTGTTATGAGGGATAGTGATCTGTAACAGTGTTGTTATGAGGGATAGTGATCTGTAACAGTGTGGTTATGAGGGATAGTGATCTGTAACAGTGTTAGGTGTTGTTATGAGGGATAGTGATCTGTAACAGTGTTAGGTGTTGATATGAGGGATAGTGATCTGTAACAGTGTTGTTATGAGGGATAGTGATCTGTAACAGTGTTGTTATGAGGGATAGTGATCTGTAACAGTGTTGTTATGAGGGATAGTGATCTGTAACAGTGTTGTTATGAGGGATAGTGATCTGTAACAGTGTTGTTATGAGGGATAGTGATCTGTAACAGTGTTGTTATGAGGGATAGTGATCTGTAACAGTGTTGTTATGAGGGATAGTGATCTGTAACAGTGTTGTTATGAGGGATAGTGATCTGTAACAGTGTTGTTATGAGGGATAGTGATCTGTAACAGTGTTGTTATGAGGGATAGTGATCAGTAACAGTGTTGTTATGAGGGATAGTGATCTGTAACAGTGTGGTTATGAGGGATAGTGATCTGTAACAGTGTTGTTATGAGGGATAGTGATCTGTAACAGTGTGGTTATGAGGGATAGTGATCTGTAACAGTGTTGTTATGAGGGATAGTGATCTGTAACAGTGTTGTTATGAGGGATAGTGATCTGTAACAGTGTTGTTATGAGGGATAGTGATCTGTAACAGTGTTGTTATGAGGGATAGTGATCTGTAACAGTGTTGTTATGAGGGATAGTGATCTGTAACAGTGTTGTTATGAGGGATAGTGATCTGTAACAGTGTTGTTATGAGGGATAGTGATCTGTAACAGTGTTGTTATGAGGGATAGTGATCTGTAACAGTGTTGTTATGAGGGATAGTGATCAGTAACAGTGTTAGGTGTTGTTATGAGGGATAGTGGTTTGTAACAGTGTTGTTATGAGGGATAGTGATCTGTAACAGTGTGGTTATGAGGGATAGTGATCTGTAACAGTGTTGTTATGAGGGATAGTGATCTGTAACAGTGTTGTTATGAGGGATAGTGATCTGTAACAGTGTTGTTATGAGGGATAGTGATCTGTAATAGTGTTGTTATGAGGGATAGTGATCAGTAACAGTGTTGTTATGAGGGATAGTGATCTGTAACAGTGTTGTTATGAGGGATAGTGATCTGTAACAGTGTTGTTATGAGGGATAGTGATCAGTAACAGTGTTGTTATGAGGGATAGTGATCTGTAACAGTGTTAGGTGTTGTTATGAGGGATAGTGATCTGTAACAGTGTTAGGTGTTGTTATGAGGGATAGTGATCTGTAACAGTGTTGTTATGAGGGATAGTGATCTGTAACAGTGTTGTTATGGGGGATAGTGATCTGTAACAGTGTTGTTATGAGGGATAGTGATCTATAACAGTGTTGTTATGAGGGATAGTGATCTGTAACAGTGTTGTTATGAGGGATAGTGATCTGTAACAGTGTTGTTATGAGGGACAGTGATCTGTAACAGTGTGGTTATGAGGGATAGTGATCTGTAACAGTGTTGTTATGAGGGACAGTGATCTGTAACAGTGTTGTTATGAGGGATAGTGATCTGTAACAGTGTGGTTATGAGGGATAGTGATCTGTAACAGTGTTGTTATGAGGGATAGTGATCTGTAACAGTGTTGTTATGAGGGATAGTGATCTGTAACAGTGTTGTTATGAGGGATAGTGATCTGTAACAGTGTTGTTATGAGGGATAGTGATCTGTAACAGTGTGGTTATGAGGGATAGTGATCTGTAACAGTGTTAGGTGTTGTTATGAGGGATAGTGATCTGTAACAGTGTTAGGTGTTGATATGAGGGATAGTGATCTGTAACAGTGTTGTTATGAGGGATAGTGATCTGTAACAGTGTTGTTATGAGGGATAGTGATCTGTAACAGTGTTGTTATGAGGGATAGTGATCTGTAACAGTGTTGTTATGAGGGATAGTGATCTGTAACAGTGTTGTTATGAGGGATAGTGATCTGTAACAGTGTTGTTATGAGGGATAGTGATCAGTAACAGTGTTGTTATGAGGGATAGTGATCTGTAACAGTGTTGTTATGAGGGATAGTGATCTGTAACAGTGTTGTTATGAGGGATAGTGATCTGTAACAGTGTTGTTATGAGGGATAGTGATCTGTAACAGTGCTGTTATGAGGGATAGTGATCTGTAACAGTGTTGTTATGAGGGATAGTGATCTGTAACAGTGTTGTTATGAGGGATAGTGATCTGTAACAGTGTTGTTATGAGGGATAGTGATCTGTAACAGTGTTGTTATGAGGGATAGTGATCAGTAACAGTGTTGTTATGAGGGATAGTGATCTGTAACAGTGTGGTTATGAGGGATAGTGATCTGTAACAGTGTTGTTATGAGGGATAGTGATCTGTAACAGTGTGGTTATGAGGGATAGTGATCTGTAACAGTGTTGTTATGAGGGATAGTGATCTGTAACAGTGTGGTTATGAGGGATAGTGATCTGTAACAGTGTTGTTATGAGGGATAGTGATCTGTAACAGTGTTAGGTGTTGTTATGAGGGATAGTGATCAGTAACAGTGTTAGGTGTTTTTGTTAATGGTTTTGTGTTTAGCGACATATTTTCGATACTCATTAGTGTGTAACGCTAGCTGCCTTTAGGCCTGTGTTCTTTCGATTGGGTCTTTTGGCACAAATGTTTTTAAAAGATCATTTTACTGTATGAGGTCTGGTACTGAGGGCCCAGCTCCATGTTACTGTATGAGGTCTGGTACTGAGGTCTGGTAGTGAGGTCTGGTACCTGGTACTGAGAGCAGAGAGGGCCCAGCTCCATGTTACTGCATGAGGTCTGATACCTGGTACTGAGGGCCCAGCTCCATGTTACTGCATGAGGTCTGATACCTGGTACTGAGAGCAGAGAGGGCCCAGCTCCATGTTACTGCATGAGGTCTGATACCTGGTACTGAGAGGGCCCAGCTCCATGTTACTGTATGAGGTCTGATACCTGGTACTGAGAGGGCCCAGCTCCATGTTACTGCATGAGGTCTGATACCTGGTACTGAGAGGGCCCAGCTCCATGTTACTGTATGAGGTCTGATACCTGGTACTGAGAGCAGAGAGGGCCCAGCTCCATGTTACTGCATGAGGTATGATACCTGGTACTGAGAGCAGAGAGGGCCCAGCTCCATGTTACTGCATGAGGTCTGACACCTGGTACTGAGAGCAGAGAGGGCCCAGCTCCATGTTACTGCATGAGGTCTGATACCTGGTACTGAGAGCAGAGAGGGCCCAGCTCCATGTTACTGTATGAGGTCTGGTACCTGGTACTGAGGTCTAGTACCTGGTACCTGGTACTGAGAGGGCCCAGCTCCATGTTACTGCATGAGGTCTGATACCTGGTACTGAGGGCCCAGCTCCATATTACTGTATGAGGTCTGGTACTGAGGTATGGTAACTCAGTACTGAGAGCTGAGAGGGCCCAGCTCCATGTTACTGCATGAGGTCTGATACCTGGTACTGAGAGGGCCCAGCTCCATGTTACTGTATGAGGTCTGGTACTGAGGTATGGTACCTCAGTACTGAGAGCTGAGAGGGCCCAGCTCCATGCTACTGTATGAGGTCTGTTGTGTAAGCAGCATCTCTCATGCCCAGTCTGATCACCTGGCCGGCCCATGCTGTTTTTTTTGTGTTTTTTTTACCTTTATTTAACCAGGCAAGTCAGTTAAGAACAAATTCTTATTTTCAATGACGGCCTAGGAACAGTGGGTTAACTGCCTGTTCAGGGGCAGAACGACAGATTTGTACCTTGTCAGCTCGGGGGTTTGAACTTGCAACCTTCCGGTTACTAGTCTAACGCTCTAACCACTAGGCTACCCTGCCGTCTCAGCCTCTCATCTATAGGGTCACTTACAGGTCTCAGCCTCTCATCTATAGGGTCACTTACAGGCCTCAGCCTCTCATCTATAGGGTCACTGACATGTCTCAGCCTCTCATCCATTGGGTCACTGACAGGTCTCAGCCTCTCATCTATAGGGTCACTGACAGGTCTCAGCCTCTCATCTATAGGGTCACTGACATGTCTCAGCCTCTCATCTATAGGGTCACTGACAGTCCTCAGCCTCTCATCTATAGGGTCACTGACAAGCCTCAGCCTCTCATCTATAGGGTCTCTGACAGGCCTCAGCCTCTCATCTATAGGGCTACTGACAGGCCTCAGACTCTCCTCCATAGGGTCACTGACAGGCCTCAGCCTCATCCATAGGGTCTCTGACAGGCCTCAGCCTCCTCTATAGGGTCTCTGACAAGCCTCAGCCTCCTCTATAGGGTCACTGACAGGCCTCAGCCTCTCATCCATAGGGTCACTGACAGGCCTCAGCCTCTCATCCATAGGGTCACTGACAGGCCTCAGCCTCTCATCTATAGGGTCACTGACAGGCCTCAGCCTCTCATCTATAGGGCTACTGACAGGCCTCAGACTCTCCTCCATAGGGTCACTGACAGGCCTCAGCCTCATCCATAGGGTCTCTGACAGGCCTCAGACTCTCCTCTATAGGGTCACTGACAGGCCTCAGCCTCTCATCCATAGGGTCACTGACAGGCCTCAGCCTCCTCTATAGGGTCACTGACAGGCCTCAGCCTCATCCATAGGGTCTCTGACAGGCCTCAGCCTCCTCTATAGGGTCACTGACAGGCCTCAGCCTCTCATCCATAGGGTCTCTGACAGGCCTCAGCCTCCTCTATAGGGTCACTGACAGGCCTCAGCCTCATCCATAGGGTCTCTGACAGGCCTCAGCCTCCTCTATAGGGTCACTGACAGGCCTCAGTCTCTCATCCATAGGGTCACTGACAGGCCTCAGCCTCTCACCCATAGGGTCACTGACAGGCCTCAGCCTCTCATCCATAGGGTCACTGACAGGCCTCAGTCTCATCCATAGGGTCTCTGACAGGCCTCAGCCTCCTCTATAGGGTCACTGACAGGCCTCAGCCTCTCATCCATAGGGTCACTGACAGGCCTCAGCCTCCTCTATAGGGTCACTGACAGGCCTCAGCCTCATCCATAGGGTCTCTGACAGGCCTCAGCCTCCTCTATAGGGTCACTGACAGGCCTCAGCCTCTCATCCATAGGGTCTCTGACAGGCCTCAGCCTCTTCTATAGGGTCACTGACAGGCCTCAGACTCTCATCCATAGGGTCTCTGACAGGCCTCAGCCTCCTCTATAGGGTCTCTGACAGGCCTCAGCCTCCTCTATAGGGTCTCTGACAGGCATCAGCCTCTCATCTATAGGGCCACTGACAGGCCTCAGCCTCTCATCCATAGGGTCACTGACAGGCCTCAGCCTCATCCATAGGGTCTCTGACAGGCCTCAGCCTCCTCTATAGGGTCACTGACAGGCCTCAGCCTCTCATCCATAGGGTCACTGACAGGCCTCAGCCTCCTCTATAGGGTCACTGACAGGCCTCAGCCTCATCCATAGGGTCTCTGACAGGCCTCAGCCTCACTGACAGGCCTCAGCCTCCTCTATAGGGTCTCTGACAGGCCTCAGCCTCTCATCCACTGACAGGCCTCAGCCTCATCCATAGTGACAGGCCTCAGCCTCATCCATAGGGTCTCTGACAGGCCTCAGCCTCATCCATAGGGTCACTGACAGGCCTCAGCCTCTCCATAGGGTCACTGACAGGCCTCAGCCTCCTCTATAGGGTCACTGACAGGCCTCAGACTCATCCATAGGGTCTCTGACAGGCCTCAGCCTCCTCTATAGGGTCACTGACAGGCCTCAGCCTCTCATCCATAGGGTCACTGAACAGGCCTCAGCCTCTCATCCATAGGGTCACTGACAGGCCTCAGTCTCATCCATAGGGTCTCTGACAGGCCTCAGCCTCCTCTATAGGGTCACTGACAGGCCTCAGCCTCTCATCCATAGGGTCACTGACAGGCCTCAGCCTCCTCTATAGGGTCACTGACAGGCCTCAGCCTCATCCATAGGGTCTCTGACAGGCCTCAGCCTCCTCTATAGGGTCACTGACAGGCCTCAGCCTCTCATCCATAGGGTCTCTGACAGGCCTCAGCCTCTTCTATAGGGTCACTGACAGGCCTCAGACTCTCATCCATAGGGTCTCTGACAGGCCTCAGCCTCCTCTATAGGGTCTCTGACAGGCCTCAGCCTCCTCTATAGGGTCTCTGACAGGCATCAGCCTCTCATCTATAGGGCCACTGACAGGCCTCAGCCTCTCATCCATAGGGTCACTGACAGGCCTCAGCCTCATCCATAGGGTCTCTGACAGGCCTCAGCCTCCTCTATAGGGTCACTGACAGGCCTCAGCCTCTCATCCATAGGGTCACTGACAGGCCTCAGCCTCCTCTATAGGGTCACTGACAGGCCTCAGCCTCATCCATAGGGTCTCTGACAGGCCTCAGCCTCCTCTATAGGGTCACTGACAGGCCTCAGCCTCCTCTATAGGGTCTCTGACAGGCCTCAGCCTCTCATCTATAGGGCCACTGACAGGCCTCAGCCTCTCATCCATAGTGACAGGCCTCAGCCTCATCCATAGGGTCTCTGACAGGCCTCAGCCTCCTCTATAGGGTCACTGACAGGCCTCAGCCTCTCATCCATAGGGTCACTGACAGGCCTCAGCCTCCTCTATAGGGTCACTGACAGGCCTCAGACTCATCCATAGGGTCTCTGACAGGCCTCAGCCTCCTCTATAGGGTCACTGACAGGCCTCAGCCTCTCATCCATAGGGTCACTGAACAGGCCTCAGCCTCTCCTCACATCACTGTCCCTATTGCTCCGTCACTGTTCCCGCAGAATTCACTCTCACCTTCCCAATAATGTTATCCAGATATTTGTGGAAGTATGGAACACTTTTCCTTATATGGTGAACTACTTGAGTTCTGCTGCATGATGTGTGGCAGCTTGTGTCAGTTACTCTGTTTTACAACTCTGGCCCGGCTGCTTCAAGGTTTATTTTCATTTTATTTCTGATTTCTTATTTCAATTTGCAGCTGTGTCTTGGCACGGTGAGGTTATTGGCCAGACTTACAAACGGAAACCTACAGTAGTATTGATGCTGTTGCTGCAATACTGGAAATGTATGGGCTGAGAGCTGAGGGCCCTGAGCCTATCTACCTCCTAAACGGCACCCTAGTCCCTATATAGTTCCCTACCTTTGACCAGAGCCCATAGGTAATATGGTTCCATTTGGGACACACGCAATCCTGCCTGCCTTCCAGACTGCTGCTCAGACTGTCTGAGGAGGGGTAGTCTACTGTAGACAGGTCCTGATCAATGGCTGAGGAGGGGTGGTCTACTGTAGACAGGTCCTGATAAATGGCAGAGGAGGGGTGGTCTACTGTAGACAGGTCCTGATAAATGGCTGAGGAGGGGTGGTCTACTGTAGACAGGTCCTGATCAATGGCTGAGGAGGGGTGGTCTACTGTAGACAGGTCCTGATCAATGGCTGAGGAGGGGTGGTCTACTGTAGACAGGTCCTGATAAATGGCTGAGGAGGGGTGGTCTACTGTAGACAGGTCCTGATAAATGGCTGAGGAGGGGTGGTCTACTGTAGACAGGTCCTGATAAATGGCTGATGAGGGGTGGTCTACATCAGACATGTCCTGATAAATGGCTGAGGAGGGGAGGTCTACATCAGACAGGTCCTGATAAAAGGCTGATGAGGGGTGGTCTACTGTAGACAGGTCCTGATAAATGGTTGAGACCAGGTTGTTGGGACTCTGGACTTGTTTGACATATCTACAAATACACTTTATTTCCAGCAAACGTAACATGTGTAAATATTTGTATGAACATAAGATTCAACAACTGAGACATAAACTGAGCAAGTTCCACAGACATGTGACTAACAGAAATGGAATAATGTGTACCTGAACAAAGGGGGGGGTCGAAATCAAAAGTAACAGTCAGTATCTGGTGTGGCCACCAGCTGCATTAAGTACTGCAGTGCATCTCCTCCTCATGGACTGCACCAGATTTGCCAGTTCTTTCTGTGAGATGTTACCCCACTCTTCCACCAAGGCACCTGCACGTTCCCGGACATTTCTGGGGGGGAATGGCCCTAGCCCTCACCCTCCGATCCAACAGGTCCCAGACGTGCGCAATGGGATTGAGATCCGGGCTCTTCACTGGCCATGGCAGAACACTGACATTCCTGTCTTGTAGGAAATTGTGTACAGAACGAGCAGTATGGCTGGTGGCATGAATGGAGGGTCATGTCAGGATGAGCCTGCAGGAAGGGTACCACATGAGGGAGGAGGATATCTTCCCTGTAATGCACATCGTTGAGATTGCCTGCAATGACAACAAGCTCAGTCCGATGATACTGTGACACATCACCCCAGACCATGATGGACCCTCCACCTCCAAATCGATCCCGCTCCAGAGTACAGGCCTCCGTATAATGCTCATTGCTTCGACGATAAATGCGAATCTGACCATCACCCCTGGTGAGACAAAACCGCGACTCATCAGTGAAAGGCACTTTTTGCCAGTCCTGTCTGGTCCCGTGACGGTGGGTTTGTACCTATTGCGGTCTCTCCTTCACTGCAGCCGAGGTGAGTAAGACATTTAAACGTGTTAACCCTCGCAAGGCTGCAGGCCCAGACGGCATCCCCAGCCGCGCCCTCAGAGCATGCGCAGACCAGCTGGCCGGTGTGTTTACGGACATATTCAATCAATCCCTATACCAGTCTGCTGTTCCCACATGCTTCAAGAGGGCCACCATTGTTCCTGTTCCCAAGAAAGCTAAGGTAACTGAGCTAAACGACTACCGCCCCGTAGCACTCACTTCCGTCATCATGAAGTGCTTTGAGAGACCAGTCAAGGACCATATCACCTCCACCCTACCTGACACCCTAGACCCACTCCAATTTGCTTACCGCCCAAATAGGTCCACAGACGATGCAATCTCAACCACACTGCACACTGCCCTAACCCACCTGGACAAGAGGAATACCTATGTGAGAATGCTGTTCATCGACTACAGCTCGGCATTCAACACCATAGTACCCTCCAAGCTCGTCATCAAGCTCGAGACCCTGGGTCTCGACCCCGCCCTGTGCAACTGGGTACTGGACTTCCTGACGGGCCGCCCCAGGTGGTGAGGGTAGGCAACAACATCTCCTCCCCGCTGATCCTCAACACGGGGCCCCACAAGGGTGCGTTCTGAGCCCTCTCCTGTACTCCCTGTTCACCCACGACTGCGTGGCCACGCACGCCTCCAACTCAATCATCAAGTTTGCGGACGACACAACAGTGGTAGGCTTGATTACCAACAACGACGAGACGGCCTACAGGGAGGAGGTGAGGGCCCTCGGAGTGTGGTGTCAGGAAAATAACCTCACACTCAACGTCAACAAAACTAAGGAGATGATTGTGGACTTCAGGAAACAGCAGAGGGAACACCCCCTATCCACATCGATGGAACAGTAGTGGAGAGGGTAGCAAGTTTTAAGTTCCTCGGCATACACATCACAGACAAACTGAATTGGTCCACTCACACTGACAGCGTCATGAAGAAGGCGCAGCAGCGCCTCTTCAACCTCAGGAGGCTGAAGAAATTCGGCTTGTCACCAAAAGCACTCACGAACTTCTACAGATGCACAATCGAGAGCATCCTGGCGGGCTGTATCACCGCCTGGTACGGCAACTGCTCCGCCCTCAACCGTAAGGCTCTCCAGAGGGTAGTGAGGTCTGCACAACGCATCACCGGGGCAAACTACCTGCCCTCCAGGACACCTACACCACCCGATGTTACAGGAAGGCCATAAAGATCATCAAGGACATCAACCACCCGAACCACTGCCTGTTCACCCCGCTATCATCCAGAAGGCGAGGTCAGTACAGGTGCATCAAAGCTGGGACTGAGAGACTGAAAACAGCTTCTATCTCAAGGCTATCAGACTGTTAAACAGCCACCATTGAGTGGCTGCTGCCAACACACTGTCATTGACACTGACCCAACTCCAGCCACTTTAATAATGGGAATTGATGGGAAATGATGTAAATATATCACTAGCCACTTTAAACAATGCTACCTTATATAATGTTACTTACCCTACATTATTCATCTCATATGCATACGTATATACTGTACTCTACATCATCAACTGCATCCTTATGTAATACATGTATCACTAGCCACTTTAACTATGCCACTTTGTTTACTTTGTCTACATACTCATCTCATATGTATATACTGTACTCGATACCATCTACTGTATGCTGCTCTGTACCATCACTCACTCATATATCCTTATGTACATATTCTTTATCCCCTTACACTGTGTATAAGACAGTAGTTTTAGAATTGTTAGTTAGATTACTTGTTGGTTATCACTGCATTGTCGGAACTAGAAGCACAAGCATTTCACTACACTCGCATTAACATCTGCTAACCATGTGTATGTGACAAATAAAATTTGATTTGATTTGATTTGATTTATAGTTGACGTTGTTGCTGGTGATGTCTGGTGAGGACCTGCTTTACAATAGGCCTACAAGCCCTCAGTCCAGCCTCTCTCAGCCTATGGCAGACAGTCTGAGCACTGATGGAGGGATTGTGCATTCCTGGTGTAACTCAGGCAGTTGTTGCCATCCTGTACCTGTCTCGCAAGTGTGATGTTTGGATATACCGATCCTGTGCAGGTGTTGCTACAAGTGTCCTCGCAGTGGCAGACCAATCAGTTGTCCGCCTGTCTCCCTGTAGCGCTGTCTTAGGCGTCTTACAGTACGGACATTGCAATTTATTGCTCTGGCCACATCTGCAGTCCTCGTGCCTCCTTGCAGCATGCCTAAGGCACGTTCACGCAGATGAGCAGGGTGCTTTTCAGAGGCAGTAGAAAGGCCTCTTGTGTCCTAAGTTTTCATAACTGTGACCTTAATTGCCTACCGTCTGTAAGCTGTTAGTGTCTTAACCTTTCTAGGGCAGGCGTTCCGCTAGCGGAACCCCTCCAGAACATTCCGCTGAAAAGGCAGTGTGCGAAATTCAATATATTTTTTTGAAATATGTAACTTTCTCACATTAAAACTTTTTGCGACTCTCAAACCCGGATCCAGGAGTGTAATTATCGCCTCAAACTAATTAGCATAACGCAGCGGACATAAATCTTCCTAGAAAATCTTCCTATTCATGAAAATCACAAATGAAATATATTGAGACACAGCTTAGCCTTTTGTTAATCACACTGTCATCTCAGATTTTCAAAATATGCTTTACAGCCAACGCTAGACAAGCATTTGTGTAAGTTTATCATGGCATAATGCTATGCTAGGCTCTGCTAGCAGCAAGCAACATTTTCATGAAAATAAGAAAAGCATTCCAATTAAATAATTTACCTTTGAAGAACTTCAGATGTTTTCACTCAGGAGACTCCCAGTTAGATAGCAAATGTTCCTTTTTTCCAAAAATATTATTTTTGTAGGCGAAATAGCTCCCGTTTCTTCTTCACTGGCTGAGAAATCGACCGGAAAATCCGGTCACTACAACGCCAAACTTTTTTTCCAAATTAGCTCCATAATATCGACAGAAACATGGCAAACGTTGTTTAGAATCCATCCTAAAGGTGTTTTTCACATATCTATTCGATAATATATCCACCGGGACAATTGGTTTCTCATTAGAAGCGATTGGAATAATGGCTACCTCAGTACTTTACGCAAGATTTTCTGCGGGAGTCATCATGTGACCACTTGCTCAATGTGGTCCCTTACGGCTATTCTTCAACTTAAATGTGTAAAAAGACGTCACAATCCTGTAGACACCTTGGGGAATAGGTAGAAAGCGTAAGCTCATTCGTAGCCCATTCACAGCCGTATAAGGAGTCATTGGCATGAAGCGCTTTCAAAAAATGCGGCACTTCCTGATTGGATTTTTACCTGGGTTTCGCCTGTAACATCAGTTCTGTTGCACTCACAGACAATATCTTTGCAGTTTTGGAAACGTCAGAGTGTTTTCTATCCAAAGCTGTCAATTATATGCATAGTCGAACATCTTGTCGTGACAAAATATCCCGTTTAAAACGGGAACGTTTTTATCCAAAAATGAAAATTTGCCCCCTAGTCACAACAAGTCCAATACAGCAAATGAAAGATAAACATCTTGTTAATCTACCCATCATGTCTGATTTAAAAAATGTTTTACAGGGAAAGCACAACATATGATTATGTTAGGTCATAGACAAGTCAAAAAAAACACAGCCATTTTTCCAGCCAAAGAGAGGAGGCACAGTTTAAGTGTTAAGTGTTATATTAAGTGTTATTCACAGAATTAAAGAGACTTCTCCTTAACTTCTTATGGTATAGGGGATGTTTGCGTCCCACTTGGCCAAGAGCCAGGGAAAATGCAGTGCGGAATTTAAAAAAATAATAATAATTAAATCACACATGTAAGATACTAAATTAAAGCTACACTCGTTGTGAATCCAGTCATCGTGTCAGATTTTAAAAAGGCTTTCGGCAAAGGCATAAGAAGCTATTACCTGATGATAGCACAACAGTAAACAAAGAGAGTAGCATATTTCAACTCTGCAGGCGCTACACAAAACGCAGAAATAAAATATTAAACATGCTTAACTTTGACAAGCTTCTTTTGATGGCACTCCAATATGTCCCATAAACATCACAATTGGGCCTTTTGCTTGATTAATTCTATCCATATATATCCAAAATATCAATTTATTTGGCGCGTTTGATCCAGAAAAAACGTCACTACAAAATATGTCAAGATTTGCCTGTAAACTTTGCCAAAACATTTCAAACTACTTTTGTAATACAACTTTAAGTATTTTTAAACGTTAATAATCGATCAAATTGAAGACGGGTCTATCTGTTTTCAATAGAGGACGAGAGGAAACTAACACTACTTTCCAAGTCTAACGCAACTCTCAACAGTGTTACCCATTTTCTAGATGGCCAGACTTCTTCATTGCACAAAGGAATAACCTCAACCATATTCCAAAGATTGGTGACATCCAGTGGAAGCGGTAGGAACTGAAAACAAGTGCCTAAGAAATAGCGTTTCACAATGAGAACTCACTGAACAGACAGAGACCTCAAAAATAAAATCTGAACGGTTAGTCCTCTGGGTTTTGCCGGCAACATAAGTTCTGTTATACTCACAGACATGATTCAAACAGTTTTTAGAAACGTCAGAGTGTTTTCTATCCAAATCTACTAATACTGTGCATATCTTATATTCTTGACATGAGTAGCAGGAAGTTGAAATTGGGCACGCTATTTATCCACAAGTGAAAATGCTGCCCCCTATACCTTAACTAGTTGCTCCTACCCTCTACTTTTTTGAACATTTTGTTAAAAATCGCGCAACATTTCAGCGCCCTGCTACTCATGCCAGGAATATAGTACGTTCATATGGTTAGAATGTGTGGATAGGAAACCCTCGGACGTTTTTAAAACTGGTTAAATCACGACTATTACATAACGTGCGTTACATCGGAAAGCGCAGGAAAACCTGATCACAGAAAATGGAAATAAATATCCTTGCGCCACTTCCAGCAATTGTTAACAGTGAGCCGAATTAGATAAGACCGAGCATTCAACTCCCACAGCATCCCCATGTTGTCTAGAGTCTTGTGAATTGAATCCTCTTTGATTCTTGGTTGAACCGAAACAGGGGCACCACTTACCTCCGGTCTCCGCCCAGATCATTCCGGAAGAGCTCTCTCGTGAAATTTTTTCCAAGACGACAGCTAATGATTTTGACATCGCCTATGGATGATTTTTATCGCTTATTAACGTTTACTAATACCTAAAGTAGCATTACAAATGTATTTCGAAGTGTTTTGTGAAAGTTTATCGTCTACTTTTTGAATTTTAAAAAATGACGTTACGTTGTGAAATCGCTGTTTTTTTCGTTTATCACACAGTCTACATATAACGATATCTTGGCTTTATATGGCCCGATTTAATCGAAATAAAGACCCAATAGTGTTTATGGGACATCTAGGAGTGCCAACAAAGAAGATGGTGAAAGGTAATGACTGTTTTCTATTTTATTGTGCGGTTTGTGTAACGCCGAAATGCTAATTATTTTGTTTACGTCCCCTGCTGTGCTTTTGTGTTGTAGTGTATTGGTGCATGCTATCAGATAATAGCTTCTCATGCTGTCGCCGAAAAGCATTTTAAAAATCTGACTTGTTGCCTGGATTCACAACGAGTGTAGCTTTAATTTGATACCCTGCATGTGTATTTTAATGAACTTTTGAGTTTTAACTAATACTATTAGCATTTAGCGTAGCGCATTTGCATTTCCAGAGCTCTAGTTGGGACGCAAGCATCCCAAGTAGAGGCAAGAGGTTAAGAAGTTAATACAACCGCTGTGTCAGATTTCACATTTTTTTTACGGAAAAAGCATAATCTGAGAACGGCGCTCAGAATCCAAAACAGCCAGAGGAATATCTGTCATTTTGGAGTCAACAGAAGTTCGAAATTACACCATAAATATTCACTTACCTTTAATGATCTTCATCAGAAGGCACACCCAGGAATCGCAGTTCGACCATAAATGACTGATTTGTTCCATAAAGTCCATCATTTATGACCAAATAGCCACTTGTTGTTAGCATGTTCAGCCCAGTAAATCCATCTTCATGAGGTGCAGGCACTTCGTCCAGACAAAAACTCAAAAAGTTCCGTTACTGTTCTTTAGAAACATGTCAAACGATGTATGGAATGAATCTTTAGGATGTTTTTAACATAAAACATCAATAATGTTCCAACCGGATAATTCCTTTGTCTGAAGAAAAGCACTGAAACGAGAGGTAACTCTGTCGGGAGCATGCGTCACGAGCCTGAGACAAGCTGCCAGACCACTTACTCAGAGGTCTCATGAGCCCCTCCTTTATAGTAGAATCCTCATTCAAGTTTCTAAAGACGGTTGACATCTAGTGGAATCCATAGGAATTGCAACTTTATCCATATCTCAATGTGTATTTGGTAGGCCAAGCTTTGAAACACTACAAGCCTCAGAAGTCCCACTTCCTGGTTGGATTTTTCTCAGGTTTTTGCCTGCCATATGAGTTCTGTTATACTGTATACATGTCCATTAATTGTTTATGGTTCATTGAACAAGAATGGGAAACAGTGTTTAAATCCTTTACAATGAAGATCTGTGAAGTTATTTGGATTTTTACGAATTATCTTTGAAAGACAGGGTCCTGAAAAAGTTTATCACCTTGATTACAAGAAATCTACATCTATTTCCAATATCAGACTGTGGATGTCGAAGCACCGCTGGGTAGAAATTAGCTACCAGAGAGTAATCTATTGTCAACGACTCTTTCGTGTGTGCGTTTGGCTGGGGAACAACGCGTGTGTAAGCGATTGGCTGGGGAACAACGCGTGTGTAAGCGATTGGCTGGGTAACAACACGTGTGTAAGTGATTGGCTGGGGAACAACACGTGTGTAAGTGATTGGCTGGGGAACAACACGTGTGTAAGTGATTGGCTGGGTAACAACACGTGTGTAAGCGATTGGCTGGGTAACAACACGTGTGTAAGTGATTGGCTGGGTAACAACGCGTGTGTAAGTGATTGGCTGGGTAACAACACGTGTGTAAGTGATTGGCTGGGTAACAACGCGTGTGTAAGTGATTGGCTGGGTAACAACACGTGTGTAAGTGATTGGCTGGGGAACAACGTGTGTGTAAGTGATTGGCTGGGTAACAACACGTGTGTAAGTGATTGGCTGGGTAACAACACGTGTGTAAGTGATTGGCTGGGGATCAACGCGTGTGTAAGTGATTGGCTGGGTAACAACACGTGTGTAAGTGATTGGCTGGGGAACAACACATGTGTAAGTGATTGGCTGGGGAACAACGCGTGTGTAAGTGATTGGCTGGGGAACAACGCGTGTGTAAGTGATTGGCTGGGTAACAACGCGTGTGTGCGATTGGTTGGGGAACAACACGTGTGTAAGTGATTGGCTGGGGAACAACGCGTGTGTGTGCGATT
Source organism: Oncorhynchus nerka (assembly GCF_034236695.1). Lineage (NCBI taxonomy): Eukaryota > Metazoa > Chordata > Actinopteri > Salmoniformes > Salmonidae > Oncorhynchus > Oncorhynchus nerka. The sequence continues at coordinate 97,830,785 of NC_088419.1, read as the reverse complement.
TGCTGGGGAACAACGCGTGTGTGCGATTGGTTGGGGAACAACACGTGTGTAAGTGATTGGCTGGGGAACAACACGTGTGTAAGTGATTGGCTGGGGAACAACACGTGTGTAAGTGATTGGCTGGGGAACAACACGTGTGTAAGTGATTGGCTGGGTAACAACACGTGTGTAAGTGATTGGCTGGGTAACAACACGTGTGTAAGTGATTGGCTGGGGAACAACACGTGTGTAAGTGATTGGCTGGGGAACAACACGTGTGTAAGTGATTGGCTGGGGAACAACGTGTGTGTGCGATTGGCTGGGGAACAACGCGTGTGTAAGCGATTGGCTGGGGAACAACGTGTGTGTGTGATTGGCTGGGTAACAACGCGTGTGTAAGTGATTGGCTGGGTAACAACACGTGTGTAAGTGATTGGCTGGGTAACAACGCGTGTGTAAGTGATTGGCTGGGTAACAACGCGTGTGTGCGATTGGCTGGGTAACAACGCGTGTGTAAGTGATTGGCTGGGTAACAACGCGTGTGTGCGATTGGCTGGGTAACAACGCGTGTGTGCGATTGGCTGGGTAACAACGCGTGTGTAAGTGATTGGCTGGGTAACAACGCGTGTGTAAGTGATTGGCTGGGTAACAACGCGTGTGTAAGTGATTGGCTGGGTAACAACGCGTGTGTGCGATTGGCTGGGTAACAACGCGTGTGTAAGTGATTGGCTGGGTAACAACGCGTGTGTGCGATTGGCTGGGTAACAACGCGTGTGTGCGATTGGCTGGGTAACAACGCGTGTGTAAGTGATTGGCTGGGTAACAACGCGTGTGTGCGATTGGCTGGGTAACAACGCGTGTGTAAGTGATTGGCTGGGTAACAACACGTGTGTAAGTGATTGGCTGGGGAACAACATGTGTGTAAGTGATTGGCTGGGTAACAACACGTGTGTAAGTGATTGGCTGGGGAACAACACGTGTGTAAGTGATTGGCTGGGGAACAACGCGTGTGTAAGTGATTGGCTGGGTAACAACGCGTGTGTAAGTGATTGGCTGGGGAACAACGCGTGTGTAAGTGATTGGCTGGGGAACAACGCGTGTGTAAGTGATTGGCTGGGTAACAACACGTGTGTAAGTGATTGGTTGGGGAACAACACGTGTGTAAGTGATTGGTTGGGTAACAACGCGTGTGTAAGTGATTGGCTGGGGAACAACACGTGTGTAAGTGATTGGCTGGGTAACAACACGTGTGTAAGTGATTGGCTGGGGAACAACACGTGTGTAAGTGATTGGCTGGGTAACAACACGTGTGTAAGCGATTGGCTGGGTAACAACACGTGTGTAAGTGATTGGCTGGGGAACAACGCGTGTGTAAGCGATTGGCTGGGGAACAACGCGTGTGTAAGCGATTGGCTGGGGAACAACGTGTGTGTTATTGATTGGCTGGGGAACAACGCGTGTGTAAGTGATTGGCTGGGTAACAACACGTGTGTAAGTGATTGGCTGGGTAACAACACGTGTGTAAGTGATTGGCTGGGGAACAACACGTGTGTAAGTGATTGGCTGGGGAACAACACGTGTGTAAGTGATTGGCTGGGGAACAACGTGTGTGTGCGATTGGCTGGGGAACAACGCGTGTGTAAGCGATTGGCTGGGGAACAACGTGTGTGTGTGATTGGCTGGGGAACAACGCGTGTGTGCGATTGGCTGGGTAACAACGCGTGTGTAAGTGATTGGCTGGGTAACAACACGTGTGTAAGTGATTGGCTGGGTAACAACGCGTGTGTAAGTGATTGGCTGGGTAACAACGCGTGTGTGCGATTGGCTGGGTAACAACGCGTGTGTAAGTGATTGGCTGGGTAACAACGCGTGTGTGCGATTGGCTGGGTAACAACGCGTGTGTGCGATTGGCTGGGTAACAACGCGTGTGTAAGTGATTGGCTGGGTAACAACGCGTGTGTGCGATTGGCTGGGTAACAACGCGTGTGTAAGTGATTGGCTGGGTAACAACGCGTGTGTGCGATTGGCTGGGTAACAACGCGTGTGTAAGCGATTGGCTGGGTAACAACGCGTGTGTAAGTGATTGGCTGGGTAACAACACGTGTGTAAGTGATTGGCTGGGGAACAACACGTGTGTAAGTGATTGGCTGGGGAACAACGCGTGTGTAAGCGATTGGCTGGGTAACAACACGTGTGTAAGTGATTGGCTGGGGAACAACGCATGTGTGTGCGTTTGGCTGGGTAACAACGCGTGTGTAAGTGATTGGCTGGGGAACAACGCGTGTGTAAGTGATTGGCTGGGGAACAACACGTGTGTAAGTGATTGGCTGGGTAACAACGCGTGTGTAAGTGATTGGCTGGGGAACAACGCGTGTGTGTGCGATTGGCTGGGTAACAACGCGTGTGTAAGTGATTTGCTGGGGAACAACTTATGTGTGTGCGTTTGGCTGGGTAACAACGCGTGTGTAAGTGATTGGCTGGGGAACAACACGTGTGTAAGTGATTGGCTGGGGAACAACACGTGTGTAAGTGATTGGCTGGGGAACAACGCGTGTGTAAGTGATTGGCTGGGGAACAACGCGTGTGTAAGTGATTGGCTGGGTAACAACACGTGTGTAAGTGATTGGCTGGGTAACAACGCGTGTGTAAGTGATTGGCTGGGTAACAACACGTGTGTAAGTGATTGGCTGGGTAACAACGCGTGTGTAAGTGATTGGCTGGGGAACAACACGTGTGTAAGTGATTGGCTGGGTAACAACGCGTGTGTAAGTGATTGGCTGGGGATCAACGCATGTGTGTGCGATTGGCTGGGGAACAACACGTGTGTAAGTGATTGGCTGGGTAACAACACGTGTGTGTGATTGGTTGGGGAACAACACGTGTGTAAGGGATTGGCTGGGGAACAACGCGTGTGTGTGATTGGCTGGGGAACAACGCGTGTGTAAGCGATTGGCTGGGGAACAACGCGTCTGCGTGATTGGCTGGGTAACAACGTGTCTGCGTGCTTGGCTGGGTAACAACGCGTCTGCGTGATTGGCTGGGTAACAACGTGTCTGCGTGCTTGGCTGGGTAACAACGCGTCTGCGTGATTGGCTGGGTAACAACGCGTCTGCGTGATTGGCTGGGTAACAACGCGTCTGCGTGATTGGCTGGGTAACAACGCGTCTGCGCGATTGGCTGGGTAACAACGTGTCTGCGTGATTGGCTGGCGGCAGTATATTGTATATACATTTGTTCATATGGGCAGTATATTGTATAAAATAAACTAATAAAAATGCTCTTATTTCATTGCATTCCTTTTAGACAGAATCAATCAAACAGGGTTGGGGGAATAACTGGACATTTTAATCCAGCGTAATAATAATTTAGACCTTATAATACGTTAGTGGGGAAACTAGATTTAAAGCTGTCTGAAGGCTCTCATATATTGGTTCACTTATCAATCAAATGTATTTATAAAGCCCTTTTTAGATCAGCAGATACCCAGCCTAAAACCCCAAACAGCAAGCAATGCATTGGTAGAAGCACGGTGGCTAGGAAAAACTCCCTAGAAAGGCCAGAATATAGGAAGAAACCTAGAGAGGAATCAGGCTCGGAGGGGTGGCCAGACCTCTTATGGATGTTATGGGTGGATATTATAGGGGACACTGTGGTCCTGTCTGACGATACCTCCAGATAGGGCCAACCAGGCAGGGTACAACCTCCCCCATTTTGCCAAAGCATAGCCCCCACACCACTAGAGGAATATCAACAGCCCACAAATGTATTACCCTGAGAAAAGGCTGAGTATAGCCCACGAAGAGCTCCTCCACTGCACGAGCCCGAGGGGGCGCCAGCCCGGACAGTAAGATTACATCAGAGACTCAACCCACTTAAGTCGAGTATAGCGAAAACAGCCTGGCACGACGTGACACACCCCTCGTAGGGATGGCATGGGAGAGCACTAATAACCCAGTGACTCATCCCCCGTAATATTTTGTATTTTTTATTTGACCTTTATTTAACCAGGCAAGTCAGTTAAGAACAAATTCTTATTTTCAATGACAGCCTGGGAACAGTGGGTTAACTGCCTGTTCAGGGGCAGAACGACAGATTTGTACCTTGTCAGCTCGGGGGTTTGAACTCGCAACCTTCCGGTTACTAGTCCAACGCTCTAACCACTAGGCTACCCTGCCGCCCCGAATAGGGTCGGAGGCAGGGAATCCCAGCGGAGAGAAGGGAACAGGCAGAGACAGCAAGGGTAGTTCGTTGCTCCAGTGCCTTTCCGTTCACCTGGTCCAGACTACACTCAATCACAGGACCTACTTGTCACGATCGTCTTAAGAAGCGGACCAATGTGTTCATGATGATATTTTAATTAAAGAATGTACTGAACACTGAATACAAAACAATAATCGGAAACCGACCGTGAAGCTATCATAAGAACTGTGCTGACACAAGCAACTAACATAGACAATCACCCACAACCCACAATGACAAAACAGGCAACCTAAATATGGTTCCCAATCAGAGACAACGACTAACACCTGCCTCTGATTGAGAACCATATCAGGCCAAACACAGAAACAGACAAACTAGACATTCAACATAAAATGCCCATTCAGATCACACCCTGACCAAACAAAACATAGAAACATACAAAGCAAACTATGGTGTGACAGTACTGAAGAGATGAGTCTTCAATAAAAGACTTAAAGGTTGAGACCGAGTCTGCGTCTCTCACATGGGTAGGCAGACCATTCCATAAAAATTGAGCTCTTTCGGAGAAAGCTGTTTGCTTAGAAATATCATTGGGATGAGGAGGCCTGCGTCTTGTGACCGTAGCGTACGTGTAGGTATGTACGGCAGGACCAAATCAGAGAGATAGGTAGGAGCAAGCCCATCTAGTACTTTGTGGGTTAGCAGTAAAACCTTGAAATCAGCCCTTGCCTCAGCCCCTCCCTCCACCTACACAGTGTAGGGCAGGTGGAGGGAGTCTGGAAGGGCATCTAGGCATCTTTTGGGTTGTCCGAGAATTTATAGCGCGGCTTTTGATGATCGTTGGTTGGGGTCTGAGAAGATTATTTGTTGTGATTGCAAACGTAATAAAATGGTGGTCCGATAGTCCAGGATTATAAGGAAAAACATTAAGATCCACAACATTTATTCCACGGGACAAAACTAGGTCCAGAGTATGACTGTGGAAGTGAGTAGGTCCGGAGACATGTTGGACAAAACCCACAGAGTCGATGATGGCTCCGAAAGCCTTTTGGAGTGGGTCTGTGGACTTTTCCATGTGAATATTAAAGCCACCAAAGATTAGAATATTATCTGCCATGACTACGAGGTCCGATTAGGAATTCAGAGAACTCAGTGAGGAACGCTGTATATGGCCCAGGAGGCCTGTAAACAGTAGCTATAAAAAGTGATTGAGTAGGCTGCATAGATTTCATGACTAAGAAGCTTAAAATACAAAAACGCAGTCAATCTTTTCCGGAAATTGAAATTTGCTGTCGTAGGTGTTAGCAACACCTCTGCCTTTGCAGGATGCACTGGGAATATGGTCACTAGTGTAACCAGGAGGAGGTGAGGCCTCATTTAACACAATAAATCCATCAGGCTTAAGTCATGTTTCAGTCAGGCCAATCACATCAAGATTATGATCAGTGATTAGTTCATTGATTATAACTGCCTTTGAAGTGAGGGATCTAACATAAAGTAGCCCTATTTTGAGATGTGAGGTATCACAATCTCTTTCAATAATGACAGGAATGGAGGAGGTCTTTATTCCAGGGAGATTGCTAGAGCAGGGTAGCCTAGTGGTTAGAGTGTTGGACTAGTAACCGAAAGGTGGCAAGTTCAAATCCCTGAGCTGACAAGGTACAAATCTGTCGTTCTGCCCCTGAACAGGCAGTTAACCCACTGTTCCTAGACCAGTTAACCCACTGTTCCTAGACCAGTTAACCCACTGTTCCCAGGCTGTCATTGAAAGTAAGAATTTGTTCTTAACTGACTTGCCAAGTTAAATAAAGGTCAAATAAAAAAGAGCGAACATCGCCATGTTTAGTTTTTCCCAACCTAGATGGAGGCACAGACACGGTCTCAATGGGGATAGCTGAGCTGACTACACTGACTGTGCTAGTGGCAGACTCCACTAAGCTGGCAGGCTGGCTGGCTGGCTAACAGCCTGCTGCCTGCACCCTATTTCATTGTGGAGCTAGAGGAGTTAGAGCCCTGTCTATGTTGGTAGATAAGATGAGAGCACCCCTCCAGCTAGGATGGAGTCCGTCACTCCTCAGCAGGCCAGGCTTGGTCCTGTTTGTGGGTGAGTCTCAGAAAGAGGGTCAATTATCTACAAATTCTATCTTTTGGGAGGGGCAGAAAACAATTTTCAACCAAAGATTGAGTTGTGAGACTCTGCCTAACTGGGAGGGGGCCAGAGACAGCTGATTTACACGCTGAAGCTATGTTGCTCTTGGTGACCTCTGACTGTTTCATCCTAACATCGTTGGTGTCGACGTGGATAACAATATCTCTATACTCTCTACACTCGCCAGTTTTAGCTTTAGCCAGCACCATCTTCAGATTAGCCTTAACGTCGGTAGCCCTGCCCCCTGGTAAACAGATTAGCCTTAACGTCGGTAGCCCTGCCCCCTGGTAAACAGATTAGCCTTAACGTCGGTAGCCCTGCCCCCTGGTAAACAGATTAGCCTTAACGTCGGTAGCCCTGCCCCCTGGTAAACAGATTAGCCTTAACGTCGGTAGCCCTGCCCCCTGGTAAACAGATTAGCCTTAACGTCGGTAGCCCTGCCCCTGGTAAACAGATTAGCCTTAACGTCGGTAGCCCTGCCCCTGGTAAACAGATTAGCCTTAACGTCGGTAGCCCTGCCCCCTGGTAAACAGATTAGCCTTAACGTCGGTAGCCCTGCCCCCGGGTAAACAGATTAGCCTTAACGTCGGTAGCCCTGCCCCCGGGTAAACAGTGTATGATCGCTGGATGATTCGCTTTAAGTCTAATACTGCGGGTAATGGAGTCGCCAATGACTAGAGTTTTCAATTTGTCAGAGCTAATGGTGGGAGGCTTTGACGGCTCAGACCCCATAACGGGTGGAGGAGAGACCAGAGAAGGCTCAGTCTCTGACTCGTTGCTTAATGGGGAGAACCTGTTGAACCTGTTTCTATTGGTTGAATAAGCGACACCGGTTGACCATGCCAGCACCATCAGCCTCTTGGCCTGCACCTTATTCCCTAAAATACTTCATTTTAATTAAATAATTAATTAAATTCCTTAATATGGAACGTAGAATAGAATATCCAATATACGTGTTCATAATAAATACAAATAAAAAAAATGATTTCGTTTTATCTTTTGTCACATGTGGAGGCTATATACAGGGTGTTACGGTACAGAGTCAATGTGGAGGCTATATACAGGGTATTACGGTACAGAGTCAATGTGGAGGCTATATACAGGGTGTTACGGTACAGAGTCAATGTGGAGGCTATATACAGGGTGTTACGGTACAGAGTCAATGTGGAGGCTATATACAGGGTGTTACGGTACAGAGTCAATGTGGAGGCTATATACAGGGTGTTACGGTACAGAGTCAATGTGGAGGCTATATACAGGGTATTACGGTACAGAGTCAATGTGGAGACTATATACAGGGTATTACAGTACAGAGTCAATGTGGAGGCTATATACAGGGTATTACGGTACAGAGTCAATGTGGAGGCTATATACAGGGTATTACGGTACAGAGTCAAAGTGGAGGCTATATACAGGGTATTACGGTACAGAGTCAATGTGGAGGCTATATACAGGGTATTACGGTACAGAGTCAATGTGGAGGCTATATACAGGGTATTACGGTACAGAGTCAATGTGGAGGATATAGACAGGGTATTACGGTACAGAGTCATTGTGGAGGATATATACAGGGTATTACGGTACAGAGTCAATGTGGAGGATATAGACAGGGTATTACGGTACAGAGTCATTGTGGAGGATATATACAGGGTATTACGGTACAGAGTCAATGTGGAGGCTATATACAGGGTATTACGGTACAGAGTCATTGTGGAGGATATATACAGGGTATTACGGTACAGAGTCAATGTGGAGGCTATATACAGGGTATTACGGTACAGGGTCAATGTGGAGGATATATACAGGGTATTACGGTACAGAGTCATTGTGGAGGATATATACAGGGTATTACGGTACAGAGTCAATGTGGAGGCTATAGACAGGGTATTACGGTACAGGGTCAATGTGGAGGCTATATACAGGGTATTACGGTACAGAGTCATTGTGGAGGATATATACAGGGTATTACGGTACAGAGTCAATGTGGAGGCTATATACAGGGTATTACGGTACAGAGTCATTGTGGAGGATATATACAGGGTATTACGGTACAGAGTCAATGTGGAGGCTATAGACAGGGTATTACGGTACAGAGTCAATGTGGAGGCTATATACAGGGTATTACGGTACAGAGTCAATGTGGAGGCTATATACAGGGTATTACAGTACAGAGTCAATGTGGAGGCTATATACAGGGTATTACGGTACAGAGTCAATGTGGAGGCTATATACAGGGTATTACGGTACAGAGTCAATGTGGAGGCTATATACAGGGTATTACAGTACAGAGTCAATGTGGAGGCTATATACAGGGTATTACAGTACAGAGTCAATGTGGAGGCTATATACAGGGTATTACGGTACAGAGTCAATGTGGAGGCTATATACAGGGTATTACGGTACAGAGTCATTGTGGAGGCTATATACAGGGTATTACGGTACAGAGTCAATGTGGAGGCTATAGACAGGGTATTACGGTACAGAGTCAATGTGGAGGCTATATACAGGGTATTACGGTACAGAGTCAATGTGGAGGCTATATACAGGGTATTACAGTACAGAGTCAATGTGGAGGCTATATACAGGGTATTACAGTACAGAGTCAATGTGGAGGCTATATACAGGGTATTACAGTACAGAGTCAATGTGGAGGCTATATACAGGGTATTACGGTACAGAGTCAATGTGGAGGATATAGACAGGGTATTACGGTACAGAGTCAATGTGGAGGCTATATACAGGGTATTACAGTACAGAGTCAATGTGGAGGCTATATACAGGGTATTACAGTACAGAGTCAATGTGGAGGCTATATACAGGGTATTACGGTACAGAGTCAACGTGGAGGCTATATACAGGGTATTACGGTACAGAGTCAATGTGGAGGCTATATACAGGGTATTACGGTACAGAGTCAATGTGGAGGCTATATACAGGGTATTACGGTACAGAGTCAATGTGGAGGCTATATACAGGGTATTACGGTACAGAGTCAATGTGGAGGCTATATACAGGGTATTACGGTACAGAGTCAATGTGGAGGCTATATACAGGGTATTACGGTACAGAGTCAATGTGGAGGCTATATACAGGGTATTACGGTACAGAGTCAATGTGGAGGCTATATACAGGGTATTACAGTACAGAGTCAATGTGGAGGCTATATACAGGGTATTACAGTACAGAGTCAATGTGGAGGCTATATACAGGGTATTACGGTACAGAGTCAATGTGGAGGCTATATACAGGGTATTACGGTACAGAGTCAATGTGGAGGCTATATACAGGGTATTACGGTACAGAGTCAATGTGGAGGCTATATACAGGGGGTACCAGTACAGAGTCAATGTGGAGGCTATATACAGGGGGTACCGGTACAGAGTCAATGTGGAGGCTATATACAGGGGGTACCAGTACAGAGTCAATGTGGAGGCTATATACAGGGGGTACCAGTACAGAGTCAATGTGGAGGCTATATACAGGGGGTACCAGTACAGAGTCAATGTGGAGGCTATATACAGGGGGTACCGGTACAGAGTCAATGTGGAGTCTATATACAGGGGGTACCGGTACAGAGTCAATGTGGAGACTATATACAGGGTATTACGGTACAGAGTCAATGTGGAGGCTATATACAGGGTATTACAGTACAGAGTCAATGTGGAGGCTATATACAGGGTATTACGGTACAGAGTCAATGTGGAGGCTATATACAGGGTATTACGGTACAGAGTCAATGTGGAGGCTATATACAGGGTATTACAGTACAGAGTCAATGTGGAGGCTATATACAGGGTATTACGGTACAGAGTCAATGTGGAGGCTATATACAGGGTATTACGGTACAGAGTCAATGTGGAGGCTATATACAGGGTATTACGGTACAGAGTCAATGTGGAGGATATAGACAGGGTATTACGGTACAGAGTCAATGTGGAGGCTATATACAGGGTATTACAGTACAGAGTCAATGTGGAGGCTATATACAGGGTATTACGGTACAGAGTCAATGTGGAGGCTATATACAGGGTATTACAGTACAGAGTCAATGTGGAGGCTATATACAGGGTATTACGGTACAGAGTCAATGTGGAGGCTATATACAGGGTATTACGGTACAGAGTCAATGTGGAGGCTATATACAGGGTATTACGGTACAGAGTCAATGTGGAGGCTATATACAGGGTATTACGGTACAGAGTCAATGTGGAGGCTATATACAGGGTATTACGGTACAGAGTCAATGTGGAGGCTATATACAGGGTATTACGGTACAGAGTCAATGTGGAGGCTATATACAGGGTATTACGGTACAGAGTCAATGTGGAGGCTATATACAGGGTATTACAGTACAGAGTCAATGTGGAGGCTATATACAGGGTATTACGGTACAGAGTCAATGTGGAGGATATAGACAGGGTATTACGGTACAGAGTCAATGTGGAGGCTATATACAGGGTATTACGGTACAGAGTCAATGTGGAGGCTATATACAGGGTATTACAGTACAGAGTCAATGTGGAGGCTATATACAGGGTATTCCAGTACAGAGTCAATGTGGAGGCTATATACAGGGTATTACGGTACAGAGTCAACGTGGAGGCTATATACAGGGTATTACGGTACAGAGTCAATGTGGAGGCTATATACAGGGTATTCCAGTACAGAGTCAATGTGGAGGCTATATACAGGGTATTACGGTACAGAGTCAACGTGGAGGCTATATACAGGGTATTACGGTACAGAGTCAATGTGGAGGCTATATACAGGGTATTACGGTACAGAGTCAACGTGGAGGCTATATACAGGGTATTACGGTACAGAGTCAATGTGGAGGCTATATACAGGGTATTACGGTACAGAGTCAATGTGGAGGCTATATACAGGGTATTACGGTACAGAGTCAATGTGGAGGCTATATACAGGGTATTACGGTACAGAGTCAATGTGGAGGCTATATACAGGGTATTACGGTACAGAGTCAATGTGGAGGCTATATACAGGGTATTACGGTACAGAGTCAATGTGGAGGCTATATACAGGGTATTACGGTACAGAGTCAATGTGGAGGCTATATACAGGGTATTACGGTACAGAGTCAATGTGGAGGCTATATACAGGGTATTACGGTACAGAGTCAATGTGGAGGCTATATACAGGGTATTACGGTACAGAGTCAATGTGGAGGCTATATACAGGGGTACCAGTACAGAGTCAATGTGGAGGCTATATACAGGGGTACCAGTACAGAGTCAATGTGGAGGCTATATACAGGGGGTACCAGTACAGAGTCAATGTGGAGGCTATATACAGGGGTACCAGTACAGAGTCAATGTGGAGGCTATATACAGGGGGTACCGGTACAGAGTCAATGTGGAGTCTATATACAGGGGGTACCGGTACAGAGTCAATGTGGAGACTATATACAGGGTATTACGGTACAGAGTCAATGTGGAGGCTATATACAGGGTATTACAGTACAGAGTCAATGTGGAGGCTATATACAGGGTATTACGGTACAGAGTCAATGTGGAGGCTATATACAGGGTATTACGGTACAGAGTCAATGTGGAGGCTATATACAGGGGGTACCAGTACAGAGTCAATGTGGAGGCTATATACAGGGGGTACCAGTACAGAGTCAATGTGGAGGCTATATACAGGGGGTACCAGTACAGAGTCAATGTGGAGGCTATATACAGGGGGTACCGGTACAGAGTCAATGTGGAGTCTATATACAGGGGGTACCGGTACAGAGTCAATGTGGAGACTATATACAGGGTATTACGGTACAGAGTCAATGTGGAGGCTATATACAGGGTATTACAGTACAGAGTCAATGTGGAGGCTATATACAGGGTATTACGGTACAGAGTCAATGTGGAGGCTATATACAGGGTATTACGGTACAGAGTCAATGTGGAGGCTATATACAGGGTATTACGGTACAGAGTCAATGTGGAGGCTATATACAGGGTATTACGGTACAGAGTCAATGTGGAGGCTATATACAGGGTATTACGGTACAGAGTCAATGTGGAGGCTATATACAGGGTATTACGGTACAGAGTCAATGTGGAGGCTATATACAGGGTATTACGGTACAGAGTCAATGTGGAGGCTATATACAGGGGTATTACGGTACAGAGTCAATGTGGAGGCTATATACAGGGTATTACGGTACAGAGTCAATGTGGAGGATATAGACAGGGTATTACGGTACAGAGTCAATGTGGAGGCTATATACAGGGTATTACGGTACAGAGTCAATGTGGAGGCTATATACAGGGTATTACGGTACAGAGTCAATGTGGAGGCTATATACAGGGTATTACAGTACAGAGTCAATGTGGAGGCTATATACAGGGTATTACGGTACAGAGTCAACGTGGAGGCTATATACAGGGTATTACGGTACAGAGTCAATGTGGAGGCTATATACAGGGTATTACGGTACAGAGTCAATGTGGAGGCTATATACAGGGTATTACGGTACAGAGTCAACGTGGAGGCTATATACAGGGTATTACGGTACAGAGTCAATGTGGAGGCTATATACAGGGTATTACGGTACAGAGTCAATGTGGAGGCTATATACAGGGTATTACGGTACAGAGTCAATGTGGAGGCTATATACAGGGTATTACGGTACAGAGTCAATGTGGAGGCTATATACAGGGTATTACGGTACAGAGTCAATGTGGAGGCTATATACAGGGTATTACGGTACAGAGTCAATGTGGAGGCTATATACAGGGTATTACGGTACAGAGTCAATGTGGAGGCTATATACAGGGTATTACGGTACAGAGTCAATGTGGAGGCTATATACAGGGTATTACGGTACAGAGTCAATGTGGAGGATATAGACAGGGTATTACGGTACAGAGTCAATGTGGAGGCTATATACAGGGTATTACGGTACAGAGTCAATGTGGAGGCTATATACAGGGTATTACAGTACAGAGTCAATGTGGAGGCTATATACAGGGTATTACAGTACAGAGTCAATGTGGAGGCTATATACAGGGTATTACGGTACAGAGTCAACGTGGAGGCTATATACAGGGTATTACGGTACAGAGTCAATGTGGAGGCTATATACAGGGTATTACGGTACAGAGTCAATGTGGAGGCTATATACAGGGTATTACGGTACAGAGTCAACGTGGAGGCTATATACAGGGTATTACGGTACAGAGTCAATGTGGAGGCTATATACAGGGTATTACGGTACAGAGTCAATGTGGAGGCTATATACAGGGTATTACGGTACAGAGTCAATGTGGAGGCTATATACAGGGTATTACGGTACAGAGTCAATGTGGAGGCTATATACAGGGTATTACGGTACAGAGTCAATGTGGAGGCTATATACAGGGTATTACGGTACAGAGTCAATGTGGAGGTTATATACAGGGTATTACGGTACAGAGTCAATGTGGAGGCTATATACAGGGTATTACGGTACAGAGTCAATGTGGAGGATATAGACAGGGTATTACGGTACAGAGTCAATGTGGAGGCTATATACAGGGTATTACGGTACAGAGTCAATGTGGAGGATATAGACAGGGTATTACGGTACAGAGTCAATGTGGAGGCTATATACAGGGTATTACGGTACAGAGTCAATGTGGAGGATATAGACAGGGTATTACGGTACAGAGTCAATGTGGAGGATTTAGACAGGGTATTACGGTACAGAGTCAATGTGGAGGATATAGACAGGGTATTACGGTACAGAGTCAATGTGGAGGATATAGACAGGGTATTACGGTACAGAGTCAATGTGGAGGCTATATACAGGGTATTACGGTACAGAGTCAATGTGGAGGATATAGACAGGGTATTACGGTACAGAGTCAATGTGGAGGATATAGACAGGGTATTACGGTACAGAGTCAATGTGGAGGCTATATACAGGGTATTACGGTACAGAGTCAATGTGGAGGCTATATACAGGGTATTACGGTACAGAGTCAATGTGGAGGATATAGACAGGGTATTACGGTACAGAGTCAATGTGGAGGATATAGACAGGGTATTACGGTACAGAGTCAATGTGGAGGCTATATACAGGGTATTACGGTACAGAGTCAATGTGGAGGCTATATACAGGGTATTACGGTACAGAGTCAATGTGGAGGATATAGACAGGGTATTACGGTACAGAGTCAATGTGGAGGCTATATACAGGGTATTACGGTACAGAGTAAATGTGGAGGCTATATACAGGGTATTACGGTACAGAGTCAATGTGGAGGTTATATACAGGGTATTACGGTACAGAGTCAATGTGGAGGCTATATACAGGATATTACGGTACAGAGTCAATGTGGAGGATATAGACAGGGTATTACGGTACAGAGTCAATGTGGAGGCTATAGACAGGGTATTACGGTACAGAGTCAATGTGGAGGATATAGACAGGGTATTACGGTACAGAGTCAATGTGGAGGATATAGACAGGGTATTACGGTACAGAGTCAATGTGGAGGATATAGACAGGGTATTACGGTACAGAGTCAATGTATAGGAGGATATAGATATAGACAGGGTATTACGGTACAGAGTCAATGTGGAGGATATAGACAGGGTATTACGGTACAGAGTCAATGTGGAGGATATAGACAGGGTATTACGGTACAGAGTCAATGTGGAGGCTATATACAGGGTATTACGGTACAGAGTCAATGTGGAGGATATAGACAGGGTATTACGGTACAGAGTCAATGTGGAGGATATAGACAGGGTATTACGGTACAGAGTCAATGTGGAGGCTATATACAGGGTATGACGGTACAGAGTCAATGTGGAGGCTATATACAGGGTATTACGGTACAGAGTCAAAGTGGAGGATATAGACAGGGTATTACGGTACAGAGTCAATGTGGAGGATATAGACAGGGTATTACGGTACAGAGTCAATGTGGAGGCTATATACAGGGTATTACGGTACAGAGTCAATGTGGAGGCTATATACAGGGTATTACGGTACAGAGTCAATGTGGAGGATATAGACAGGGTATTACGGTACAGAGTCAATGTGGAGGCTATATACAGGGTATTACGGTACAGAGTCAATGTGGAGGATATAGACAGGGTATTACGGTACAGAGTCAATGTGGAGGATATAGACAGGGTATTACGGTACAGAGTCAACGTGGAGGATATAGACAGGGTATTACGGTACAGAGTCAATGTGGAGGATATAGACAGGGTATTACGGTACAGAGTCAATGTGGAGGATATAGACAGGGTATTACGGTACAGAGTCAATGTGGAGGCTATATACAGGGTATTACGGTACAGAGTCAATGTGGAGGATATAGACAGGGTATTACGGTACAGAGTCAATGTGGAGGCTATATACAGGGTATTACGGTACAGAGTCAATGTGGAGGCTATATACAGGGTGTTACGGTACAGAGTCAGTGTGGAGGTTATATACAGGGTATTACGGTACAGAGTCAATGTGGAGGCTATATACAGGGTATTACGGTACAGAGTCAATGTGGAGGCTATAGACAGGGTGTTACGGTACAGAGTCAATGTGGAGGCTATATACAGGGTGTTACGGTACAGGGTCAATGTAGAGGCTATATACAGGGGGTACCGGTACAGAGTCAATGTGGAGGCTATATACAGGGGGTACCGGTACAGAGTCAATGTGGAGGCTATATACAGGGTGTTACGGTACAGAGTCAATGTGGAGGCTATATACAGGGGGTACCGGTACAGAGTCAACTTGGAGGCTATATACAGGGGGTACCAGTACAGAGTCAATGTGTAGGCTATATACAGGGGGTACCAGTACAGAGTCAATGTGGAGGCTATATACAGGGGGTACCAGTACAGAGTCAATGTATTACGGTACAGAGTCAATGTGTAGGCTATATACAGGGGGAACCGGTACAGAGTCAATGTGGAGCCTATATACAGGGGGTAACGGTACAGAGTCAATGCGGAGTCTATATACAGGGGGTACTGAGTCAATGTGGAGGCTATATACAGGGTATTACGGTACAGAGTCAATGTGGAGGCTATATACAGGGTGTTACGGTACAGGGTCAATGTGGAGGCTATATACAGGGTGTTACGGTACAGAGTCAATGTGGAGGCTATATACAGGGTATTACGGTACAGAGTCAATGTGGAGGATATAGACAGGGTATTACGGTACAGAGTCAATGTGGAGGATATAGACAGGGTATTACGGTACAGAGTCAACGTGGAGGATATAGACAGGGTATTACGGTACAGAGTCAATGTGGAGGATATAGACAGGGTATTACGGTACAGAGTCAATGTGGAGGATATAGACAGGGTATTACGGTACAGAGTCAATGTGGAGGCTATATACAGGGTATTACGGTACAGAGTCAATGTGGAGGATATAGACAGGGTATTACGGTACAGAGTCAATGTGGAGGCTATATACAGGGTATTACGGTACAGAGTCAATGTGGAGGCTATATACAGGGTGTTACGGTACAGAGTCAGTGTGGAGGTTATATACAGGGTATTACGGTACAGAGTCAATGTGGAGGCTATATACAGGGTATTACGGTACAGAGTCAATGTGGAGGCTATAGACAGGGTGTTACGGTACAGAGTCAATGTGGAGGCTATATACAGGGTGTTACGGTACAGGGTCAATGTAGAGGCTATATACAGGGGGTACCGGTACAGAGTCAATGTGGAGGCTATATACAGGGGTACCGGTACAGAGTCAATGTGGAGGCTATATACAGGGTGTTACGGTACAGAGTCAATGTGGAGGCTATATACAGGGGTACCGGTACAGAGTCAACTTGGAGGCTATATACAGGGGGTACCAGTACAGAGTCAATGTGTAGGCTATATACAGGGGGTACCAGTACAGAGTCAATGTGGAGGCTATATACAGGGGGTACCAGTACAGAGTCAATGTATTACGGTACAGAGTCAATGTGTAGGCTATATACAGGGGGAACCGGTACAGAGTCAATGTGGAGCCTATATACAGGGGGTAACGGTACAGAGTCAATGCGGAGTCTATATACAGGGGGTACTGAGTCAATGTGGAGGCTATATACAGGGTATTACGGTACAGAGTCAATGTGGAGGCTATATACAGGGTGTTACGGTACAGGGTCAGTGTGTAGGGGTACAGGCTAGTTGAGGTAATCTGTACATGTAGGTGGGGGTGAAGTGACTAGGTAACAAACACACAGCGAGTAGCAGCAGTGTACAAAAGGGGGGGGTCAATGTAAATTGTCCAGTGACGATTTTATTAATTCTTATGGCTTGGGGGGGGTAGAAGCTGTTGAGGAACCTTTTGGTACTAGACTTGGCACTCCGGTACTGCTTGCCATGCTGTAGTAGAGAAAAAAGGTCTATATCTTGAGTGACTGGAGTCTCTGACAATTTTATGGCTTTCCTCTGACACCGCCTGGTATAGAGGTACTGGATGGCAGGAAGCTTGGCTCCAGTGATGTACTGGGCCGTACACACTACCCTCTGTAGCTTCTTATGGTCGGATGCCGAGCAGCTGCCATACCAGGCGGTGATGCAACCGGTCAGGATCCTCTCGAGTGAACTCCAAGCGGCCTGTCATGTGCCTTTTACTGAGGAGTGACTTCCGTCTGGCCACTGTACCATAAAGGCCTGATTGGTGGAGTGCTACAGAGATTGTTGTCCTTCTGTCCTTCTGGAAGGTTCTCTTATCTCCACTGAGGAACTTTGGAGCTCTGTCAGAGGGAACATCGGGTTCTTGGTCACCTGCCTGACCAAGGCCTTTCTCCTCTCAGTTTGGCCAGGCGGACAGTTCTAGGATGGTGTATCAATACACCCAGTCACTACGACGATTCAGGCGTCCTTCCAACTCAGTTGCTGGAGAAGAAGGAAAATGCTCAGATGCGTGTTTTGGAATATTTATATTCTGTACTGCCAATTAGGTTAGTATTGTGGAGTAACTGTTTTAAAGTCACCAGTGGCCTCATGGTTAAATCCCTGAGCGGTTTTCCTTCCTCAACAGCAACTGAGTTAGGAAGGACGCCTGTATTTTTGTAGTGACTGGGTGTATTGATACACCATCCAAAGTGTAACTAAAAACTGCACCATGATCAAAGGTGTAGTCAATGTCTGCTTTATTTTAATTTTTTACCCATCTACCAATAGGTGCCGTCCTATTGGAAAACCTCCCTGGTCTTTGTGGTTGATTCTGTGTTTGAAATTCACTGCTCTACTGAGGAACCTTACAGATAATTGTATGTGTGGAGGTACAGAGATGAGGGACCTGACAGATAATTGTATGTGTGGAGGTACAGAGATGAGGGACCTGACAGATAATTGTATGTGTGGAGGTACAGAGATGAGGGACCTGACAGATAATTGTATGTGTGGGGTACAGAGATGGGGGACCTGACAGAGAATTGTATGTGTGGAGGTACAGAGATGAGGGACCTGACAGATAATTGTATGTGTGGAGGTACAGAGATGAGGTACCTGACAGATAGTATGGGGGGTACAGAGATGAGGGACCTGACAGATAATTGTATGTGTGGGGTACAGAGATGAGGGACCTGACAGATAATTGTATGTGTGGGGTACAGAGATGAGGGACCTGACAGATAATTGTATGTGTGGGGTACAGAGATGAGGGACCTGACAGATAATTGTATGTGTGGGGTACAGAGATGAGGGACCTGACAGATAATTGTATGTGTGGGGTACAGAGATGAGGGACCTTACAGATAATTGTATGTGTGGAGGTACAGAGATGAGGGACATGACAGATAATTGTATGTGTGGAGGTACAGAGATGAGGGACCTGACAGATAATTGTATGTGTGGGGTACAGAGATGAGGGACCTGACAGATAATTGTATGTGTGGGGTACAGAGATGAGGGACCTAACAGATAATTGTATGTGTGGGGTACAGAGATGAGGGACCTGACAGATAATTGTATGTGTGGGGTACAGAGATGAGGGACCTTACAGATAATTGTATGTGTGGGGGTACAGAGATGAGGGACCTTACAGTATGTGTGGGGTACAGAGATGAGGGACCTTACAGATAATTGTATGTGTGGGGTACAGAGATGAGGGACCTGACAGAGATGAGGGACCTGACAGATAATTGTGTGTATGTGTGATAATTGTATGTGTGGAGGTACAGAGATGAGGGACCTTACAGTGACCTTAGATAATTGTATGTGTGGGGGTACAGAGATGAGGGACCTGACAGATAATTGTATGTGTGGGGTACAGAGATGAGGGACCTGACAGATAATTGTATGTGTGGGGTACAGAGATGAGGGACCTGACAGATAATTGTATGTGTGGGGGTACAGAGATGAGGGACCTGACAGATAATTGTATGTGTGGGGTACAGAGATGAGGGACCTGACAGATAATTGTATGTGTGGGGGTACAGAGATGAGGGACCTTACAGTATGTGTGGGGTACAGAGATGAGGGACCTGACAGATAATTGTATGTGTGGGGTACAGAGATGAGGGACCTTACAGTATGTGTGGGGTACAGAGATGAGGGACCTAACAGATAATTGTATGTGTGGGGGTACAGAGATGAGGGACCTTACAGATAATTGTATGTGTGGGGGTACAGAGATGAGGGACCTGACAGATAATTGTATGTGTGGGGGTACAGAGATGAGGGACCTGACAGATAATTGTATGTGTGGGGTACAGAGATGACCTGACAGATATTGGGACCTTAACAGACAGTATGTGTGGGGTACAGAGATGAGGGACCTGACAGATAATTGTATGTGTGGGGGTACAGAGATGAGGGACCTGACAGATAATTGTATGTGTGGGGTACAGAGATGAGGGACCTGACAGATAATTGTATGTGTGGAGGTACAGAGATGAGGGACATGACAGATAATTGTATGTGTGGGGTACAGAGATGAGGGACCTGACAGATAATTGTATGTGTGGAGGTACAGAGATGAGGGACCTTACAGATAATTGTATCTGTGGGGTACAGAGATGAGGGACCTGACAGATAATTGTATGTGTGGGGTACAGAGATGAGGTAGTCATTCAGAAATCATGTTAAACACTATTATTGTCCATGCAACTTATTATGTGACTTGTTAAGCATATTTTTTCTCCAGAACGTATGTAGGGTTGGCATAACAAAGGGGTTGAATACTTATTGATTCAAGAAATGTCTGTTCATTTTTATTAATAAAAATTTAAAAAAATAAAAATAAAAACAGAATTCCACTGATATTATGGGGTATTGTGAATAGGCCAGCGGCATGATCTGAATTTACTCAATTTTAAATTCAGGCTGTAACACAACAAACTGTGGAATAAGTCAAGGGGTGTATACACTCATTGGCCAGTTTGTTAGGTACACCCATCTAGTTCTGGATAAGACCCCCTTAGTCTCTAGAACAGACTGAATTTTTCAGGTCATGGAAATGTTAGTCAATTGGTATCAAGGGGCCTAACATGTGCTAATCGTCTCAGGGAAGCTCATCTGCGTGCTTGTCATCCTCACTAGAGTCTTGATCTGACTGCAGTTCTGCGTCGTAACCAACTTCATGCTCACCTTCGATGGCCACTGGCACGCTGGAGTAGAGTGCTCTTCATGGATGAATCCCGGTTTCAACTGTACCTGGCAGATAGCAGACACCGTGTGCAGTTTGCTGATGTCGACGTTGTGAACAGAGGGCCCCATGGTGGGGGGGTTATGGTATGGACAGGCATAAGCTACGGACAACGAACACAATTGCATTTTATCGACGGCAATTTGAATGCACAGAGATATCGTGACGAGATCCTAAGGTCCATTGTGGTGCCATTCATCCTCCTCCATCACCTCATGTTTCAGCATGATAATACACGGCCCCATGTCATACCATTCATCCTCCACCATCACCTCATGTTTCAGCATGATAATACACGGCCCCATGTCGTACCATTCATCCTCCACCATCACCTCATGTTTCAGCATGATAATACACGGCCCCATGTCGTACCATTCATCCTCCACCATCACCTCATGTTTCAGCATGATAATACACGGCCCCATGTCGTACCATTCATCCTCCACCATCACCTCATGTATCAGCATGATAATACACGGCCCCATGCGGCAAGGATCTGAACACAATTCCTGGAAGCTGAAAATGTCCCAGTTCTTCCAAGGCCTGAATACTGCATGTCATCCATTGAGCATGTTTGGGATGCTCTGGATCGATGTGTACGCAGCGTGTTCCAGTTCCCAACAATATCCAGCATCTTCGTACACCCATTGAAGAAATGTAGGACTAAATTCCACAGGCCACAATCAACAGCCTGATCAACTCTATGTGAAGGAAGTGTATTGAGGCAAATGGAGGTCACACCAGATACTGACTGGTTTTCTGATCCAAGCCACTACCTTTTTCTTTTAGGTGTCTGTGACCAACAGATATCTGTGTTGCCAGTCATGTGGAAACTATAGATTAGGGCCCCATGTATTTATTTCAATTGACTGATTAACTTAAATGAACGGACACACTCAGTACTGCAAGGCAAAAACCAACATGGATCTCTTCAACAAAGTGTCATGACCCTGCCCTGACCCTGTCCTGACCCTGTCCTCGTGCCCTGACCCTGTCCTCGTGCCCTGACCCTGACCCTGTCCTGACCCTGTCCTCGTGCCCTGACCCTGTCCTCGTGCCCTGACCCTGACCCTGTCCTGACCCTGTCCTCGTGCCCTGACCCTGTCCTCGTGCCCTGACCCTGACCCTGTCCTGACCCTGTCCTCGTGCCCTGACCCTGTCCTCGTGCCCTGACCCTGTCCTCGTGCCCTGACCCTGTTCTCGTGCCCTGACCCTGTCCTCGTGCCCTGACCCTGCCCTCGTGCCCTGACCCTGCCCTCGTGCCCTGACCATGCCCTGACCATGCCCTGACCCTGCCCTGACCATGCCCTGACCCAGTCCTCGTGCCCTGACCCTGCCCTCATGCCCTGACCCTGCCCTGACCCTGCCATCGTCCCCTGACCCTGCCCTCGTGCCATGACCCTGCCCTCGTGCCCTGACCCTGCCCTGACCCTGCCCTGACCATGCCCTGACCCTATCCTGATCCTGCCCTCGTGCCCTGACCCTGCCCCTGCCCTCATGCCCTGACCCTGTCCTGGTGTCACTAAACGGGGAAGATTCTAGGTGCCCATCTGAACAATCACTGTTAAAAAAAATATATATATCCTTTTGGGGATTGTATACAGTATGGTTGGTTTAGCCTTGGTCTGAGAGACTTACTGACTCTATCGGTAAAATATAGAAAAGCTAAGTTTCATGTCCTGGCTGGAGAAATTGTGGCTACTCTTCCACTATCCATTACTCCATTAATGGCCTCATAACAGACAAATAAAAGCCTCTACTCTTCACTATCCATTACTCCATTAACGGCCTCATAACAGACAAATAAAAGCCTCTACTCTTCCACTATCCATTACTCCATTAACGGGCCTCATAACAGACAAATAAAAGCCTCTACTCTTCCACTATCCATTACTCCATTAACGGGCCTCATAACAGACAAATAAAAGCCTCTACTCTTCCACTATCCATTACTCCATTAACGGGCTCATAACAGACAAATAAAAGCCTCTACTCTTCCACTATCCATTACTCCATTAACAGGCCTCATAACAGACAAATAAAAGCCTCTACTCTTCCACTATCCATTACTCCATTAACGGGCCTCATAACAGACAAATAAAAGCCTCTACTCTTCCACTATCCATTACTCCATTAACGGGCCTCATAACAGACAAATAAAAGCCTCTACTCACCACTATCCATTACTCCATTAACGGGCCTCATAACAGACAAATAAAAGCCTCTACTTTTCCACTATCCATTACTCCATTAACGGGCCTCATAACAGACAAATAAAAGCCTCTACTCTTCCACTATCCATTACTCCATTAAGGGGCCTCATAACAGACAAATAAAAGCCTCTACTCTTCCACTATCCATTACTCCATTAACGGGCCTCATAACAGACAAATAAAAGCCTCTACTCTTCCACTATCCATTTGTCAGATCTCTCTTCCTGGAAACATTGATCTAATCCTGCATTGTTAAAGTGTTGGAATATGATGGTACCCTGTGGAGGCACGCTGTGGAGATGCCCTGTGGAGACACCCTGAGGAGACACCATAAGGAGACACCATATGGAGACACCCTGTGGGAGAAACCATAAAGAGACACCCTGTGGAGACACCATAAGGAGACACCCTGTGGAGACACCATAAGGAGACACCCTGTGGAGACACCATAAGGAGACACCATATGGAGACACCCTGTGGAGAAACCATAAGGAGACACCCTGAGGAGACACCATAAGGAGACACCCTGAGGAGACACCATATGGAGACACCCTGTGAAGACACCTTGTAGAGACACCATATGGAGACACCCCGTGGAGACACCATATGGAGACACCCTGTAGAGACACCATAAGGAGACACCATAAGGAGACACCATATGGAGACACCCTGAGGAGACACCATATGGAGACACCCCGTAGAGACACCATAAGGAGACACCATATGGAGACACCATAAGGAGACACCATAAGGAGACACCATATGGAGACACCCTGAGGAGACACCATATGGAGACACCCTGTAGAGACACCATAAGGAGACACCATATGGAGACACCATAAGGAGACACCATAAGGAGACACCATAAGGAGACACCATAAGGAGACACCCTGAGGAGACACCATATGGAGACACCCTGAGGAGACACCATATGGAGACACCCTGTAGAGACACCATAAGGAGACACCATAAGGAGACACCATAAGGAGACACCATAAGGAGACACCATATGGAGACACCATATGGAGACACCATAAGGAGACACCATATGGAGACACCATAAGGAGACACCCTGAGGAGACACCCTGTGGAGACACCATATGGAGACACCATAAGGAGACACCATAAGGAGACACCATAAGGAGACACCATATGGAGACACCATAAGGAGACACCATAAGGAGACACCATAAGGAGACACCATAAGGAGACACCCTGAGGAGACACCCTGTGGAGACACCATATGGAGACACCATAAGGAGACACCATAAGGAGACACCATATGGAGACACCATAAGGAGACACCATAAGGAGACACCATAAGGAGACACCCTGTGGAGACACCATAAGGAGACACCATAAGGAGACACCATAAGGAGACACCCTGTGGAGACACCATAAGGAGACACCCTGAGGAGACACCATAAGGAGACACCCTGAGGAGACACCATATGGAGACACCCTGTGAAGACACCTTGTAGAGACACCATATGGAGACACCCCGTGGAGACACCATATGGAGACACCCTGTAGAGACACCATAAGGAGACACCATAAGGAGACACCATATGGAGACACCCTGAGGAGACACCATATGGAGACACCCTGTAGAGACACCATAAGGAGACACCATATGGAGACACCATAAGGAGACACCATAAGGAGACACCATAAGGAGACACCCTGAGGAGACACCATATGGAGACACCCTGAGGAGACACCATATGGAGACACCCTGTAGAGACACCATAAGGAGACACCATAAGGAGACACCATAAGGAGACACCATAAGGAGACACCATATGGAGACACCATAAGGAGACACCATATGGAGACACCATATGGAGACACCATAAGGAGACACCATATGGAGACACCATAAGGAGACACCCTGAGGAGACACCATGTGGAGACACCATATGGAGACACCATAAGGAGACACCATAAGGAGACACCATAAGGAGACACCATATGGAGACACCATAAGGAGACACCATAAGGAGACACCCTGTGGAGACACCATATGGAGACACCATAAGGAGACACCATAAGGAGACACCATAAGGAGGCACCATAAGGAGACACCATATGGAGACACCATAAGGAGACACCATAAGGAGACACCATAAGGAGACACCCTGTGGAGACACCATAAGGAGACACCATAAGGAGACACCATAAGGAGACACCATATGGAGACACCATAAGGAGAATGGTGATGTGGTGGAGAAAAGCAGACCGATATGTTCTGGGTTGATATCGCGCTGTGCAGACTGGCAGGTATTGACCCAGCTAAAGCTGGCTGGTGCCTGAGCTA